>NW_024117932.1:0-11995 GCF_003073215.2 Triticum urartu | reverse complement strand
AGCGGGACCTGGATGCCCATATTGGCTCCTACATATTCTACGAAGATCTTTATCGGTCAGACCGCATAACAACATACGTTGTTCCCTTTGTCATCGGTATGTTACTTGCCCCGAGATTCGATCGTCGGTATCCAATACCTAGTTCAATCTCGTTACCGGCAAGTCTCTTTACTCGTTCCGTAATACATCATCCCGCAACTAACTCATTAGTTGCAATGCTTGCAAGGCTTAAGTGATGTGCATTACCGAGAGGGCCCAGAGATACCTCTCCGACGATCGGAGTGACAAATCCTAATCTCGAAATACGTCAACCCAACATGTACCTTTGGAGACACCTGTAGAGCACCTTTATAATCACCCAGTTATGTTGTGACGTTTGGTAGCAGACAAAGTGTTCCTCCGGCACACGGGAGTTACATAATCTCATAGTCATAGGAACATGTATAAGTCATGAAGAAAGCAATAGCAACATACTAAACGATCGGGTGCTAAGCTAATGGAATGGGTCATGTCAATCAGATCATTCAACTAATGATGTGATCCCGTTAATCAAATGAAAACTCTTTGTCCATGGTTAGGAAACATAACCATCTTTGATTAACGAGCTAGTCAAGTAGAGGCATACTAGTGACACTCTGTTTGTCTATGTATTCACACATGTATTATGTTTCCGGTTAATACAATTCTAGCATGAATAATAAACCTTTATCATGATATAAGGAAATAAATAATAACTTTATTATTGCCTCTAGGGCATATTTCCTTCAAGCTTGAACAAGATGCAATTTTTTATACCTTAGAGATTAGAGAGATGCACATCCAGACCGACTGACAAGTCTTTTAAGACGTTAAGGATCTGAAACAGACACGAAGACAAAGTTCATCAATCAACCATGTATTTTCACGGACAAGCACAACCTCAAAGCAAAAAGGAAAAGAGATAGATCCATGTGAGAAGCTTGCTCACGTAGCACCCAGGGGCGTTGT
The DNA here is from genome assembly GCF_003073215.2 of Triticum urartu. Lineage (NCBI taxonomy): Eukaryota > Viridiplantae > Streptophyta > Magnoliopsida > Poales > Poaceae > Triticum > Triticum urartu. The sequence continues at coordinate 11,008 of NW_024117932.1, read as the reverse complement.
CGAGGAGGTGGTCGTTGCACATGTTGGTCTTCCCGGACCCGCGTGTCGTGCCGTGCGGACCAAGCGCCATTGGCCATCATGATTGCAGACGTGGGAGAGTGGCGGCAGGTACAGGGTCGACCTCTAGTTCCTCGTCCGTCGGGTGGAATCGGTAGCTCGACCGGCACCCCCGTCGTCGCCATGGATGTGACAGGGGCGGCGACCATGATGTACGACCCCAGCATCAGCATGATGACATGTCCACAGCCAGGCTCCCTGCGAGAGCTTGCAGGTTGGAGAAGACGCGTGCCCCATGGTTGTGAGAGTTCGCCCTAGGTCGAGCCCACAGACGAATCCCAACGAGGTGTCCAGGCGGGCATGCTTGGATGGCTGCGCCGGCGCGTCCCCCGGAGAGAGAGAGACCCTTGAGGTGCGACGTCGAGAGAGCAGATCTGGGTGGACAGAGACGGGGTGGTTTGAGATTTGGGAGAGAAAGGCCTGGGAAAGATCGTCATGTGAGGGAGGGATGGAGAAGGTGGAGGACGTGGGGATTTTTTTTCCCTAGCTTTTCTTTGGCTTGGAACGTTGGTTTTCTTTGGCGATTTTTTTTCTTGGCCATTTTTTTTCACGCAAGGGATCGTGCGAGGGGGAGGATGGTTGTCGTACGTGAGCGGGAGAGGTGGTCGAACCACCGGGGGAGGTCGAACCATCACGACGTTCGATCCCTGTTTAATAGTAGAGATATGCATGTCCAAGCCAGCACAAATATAGGGTGAGATATCTCACTTCGGAAATTTTCCATTTAGATTAAGAATAGATATATTTTAGTTTCAGTCTGAGAGGTGTTCATCTAAAAGTGGGTGAAGTAGTTAGTGTAAGGTGTTTTGTGCAAAATGCCTGGCAGACATGCTTGTTTTTATTGGAGAGTTAGTTGTGAGGTCCATCTACTATTATTTGCACTAGTAAATGTTGTTGCACGTGTAATCTTAGGATTTGTTTTTGTTCATTCAGTTAGAACTTAGAAGTCATATATTTATCATCAAGTTGAGGGTCTAATAATGTAACAAAGTCCCACTGACCAAAATTGATGCAAACATAATGTAGTATACTACTTGACCTACAATTCTCGGTGTAAATTTACAAATACAGTATGCCGGCTACTATAGTAAACCTTGATAAGTTTAAACTATTGACCTTTATATAAGACATGAGCAACATCTGGCACTAAGTAATGAATAAACAAGAATTTAAAAACATCAAGCAAGAAAATTACCTATTATTGCTAGATTAACTCTAACTTTTTATTAATGCACCACTGATTCCTCTTAAACCTGAAAAATCATCAAAATCTTTAGTGTTTGCATCCCCTATTCCTATTTGTCGCTGCGGTCAAGCTGTGGTGTTTGCGTCCTCTTCGTGAAACAATGTTGCCAAAACATCCCACATTTTCTTTTACTGAGTTGTCGTGTTTGCAGACCAAAATTATGGCGGCAGCTATGCTTGCATTACGAGCGCAGCAGCAATGGCAACGTGAAGACAGGCCTGAATCTTCTTTAGAAAAGTACCACCAAAAGGCATTGTCTATCTCACACCACTAGCAGCAACTCCATCTCTTCATATAAATGGGTTTAAAATTATACTAAATCCTATGTGGTTGATTGTACAGGCAAGTAACCAGATGAGGGGGCACATACCTCATCCTCAAGCTGCCAGAGGGCAAATCTAAAATGTAAGCACAATCCATTCAAATTAGTTCAACTCGTCCACTACCCAGCTGCTATCAAAAGTTCCAATTCAGTGCTTAAAGTTCTCGTTTTATGGAGCATCATCCATGAGAAACCACTAATTCCGCAGCCATGGACCCCTTGCACGACCAAGTAATAATTAGGCTAATGGTACATAAGATATTATTCGGCTGAAACCTGAACACGCTAAAATAAAATGAGCACACCTCCAGATCACATTCAGTCAATGAAATAAATATACTACCCAGATACGCCCATAGAATAGAATATTTGGAGCTTCTTTAAAATAAAAAGGGAAAACATGAACAGATTGTTTTTCAGCATCTATTAGGTATTAGCCTACCTTGACGAACATAATTACCCGAATCATGGGCGGCATCGAGCTGCTGAGGCGACGGCGACATCCAGATCATGGCATCCACGTGACGGCGATGGCATTAAGGCCACCGCATCAGCACATGGAGTGGAGCGGAAGTGGTGGCATCCAGGCGGTAGATGTCATGCGGCCCGACGACAGGCAAGGCGTTAGGCGGCGTCCCCGAGGGCCGGCTAGGCGGTGTAGGAGGTGGCTTCCCCGATGGCCGGTTGTACAAAGATGTCGTTCCGACGGCCGGCCAGGCAGAGTAGGAGGAGGAGGCGTCCCCGCCGGCCGGCCAGGTGGTGTAGGGAGGCGGCGTCGCCCACGACCGAGGCGATGCGAGACAATGGGTTGCAGCGACATGGAGATGTGAGGGGTGGCATCCTTCAAGGTGCGGCGGCTCGAGGCGATGGAAGCGAGGTCCTAAAGGTTCGACAAATGGAGGTGATTGGGAACGGAGCGATGGTGCGGCAGTTCCTTTCCTTTCGTGTGTGGCAGTTCCTTCCTTTTTTCTACGTGGGCAGTTCAATTCCTTCCTTTTTTACGTGGGAAGTTTCCTTCCTTTTGTGCCCAAGGAAGGGGGTCATCGGGAAGGGAAAAAATTGTTTAGCGCTAAACGTGTTCAATCGCTCACCATTAGGATAATATGGACTGTTGGATTAACGCGAATGGATGGCCGAGATCTATTGGATCTGCCTCTTTGAGTCTTTTTATATTGGTATAGATATAGATAATCCTACAATGAGCTCCTTAAGCTACTATCTCAATCGGTACACCATGTGATATGTATTAATGCAGATCTGATGTTCTGTCGAAGATAATACTACCTCTATACCAAAATATAGGATTTTTTTAGGCTAAACTAGCCTACAAAAATGTGTTGTATTTTGATACGAAGGGAGTATATATTATGGCACTATGGTTGGCGTGGTAGTTACTAGCGCTATTCAATTGTTCATTCATTCTGCATATCACTTCATGGTGAAAATTTCCTTGGCCACTCACATCATTGGAATAATTTACCAGGCCACTCAGACCATGCCCCTATAGTTTTTTTTTTTGAGACAACCATGCCCCTATAAGTAGGAGCATCGTTCCGAAGCAAGGTGTATATTGGCCACAAGAACATAGTAAACCTATGAGAAAGATTTTGCAAAATGTAGGCCTGAAAGGTATTGGGAATTTATATGGTGAGTTTGCCTGACAATATGTGCAACCAAAAGTTCGTGGCAGGCCCGGGCACATGGGTGTGCAGCCCGTGCCATGGCATAGGTCCCCCGGTCTCCAGGGGGGCCATATTTCCGTGTACTGCACCCGAGCCCATACGTGACGAGGTGCTGGACAGGACTGCTCATCTATCTATGGATCACCACTGCGGGCTGCCCTGCGTCGTGGGATCAATCTCGACCTGCGCGCATCGCGATGCTTCGCATGGCTCAGAGGCCCTTGGGACTGGCATGGACAAATGACTCCACCAGCCGGGACGAGTCCTCCAGCACCATATTGTCGGAACGCGTCTCTTGGTATTCGTCAGGCGTCAATTCGTCTTCTTTGTCTATGCCGAACGATGATCGCTGGTCCGAATCGATCCCTTGCTCAGGACGTGAGGCCACGTCCAAAGATGACGCGATCAAGTACGCTAGCAGTGCGTAAGTCGTGGACTATGACATGATCGACAAGTTCTCTCTCCATCAAACATGCATGTATGTTCGTCGAGGTAAAAGCATACCAGGTACCCTAAGAATGTGTTTGATAGCCTGCATGATCCTGTCATAGTGTTCCCCCCCTGAGACATGTTAAGTACAGACATGCTGAATACATACAACTGCAGTTATTTGGTAGCCTGCATGTGTACGGACATGCTGAGTTGAGACTTTGTTTGGTAGCATGTATCTGTCAGGACATGCTGGGCTTAGACTTTGTTTGGTAGGCTGTATCTGAGATGGTTAGGATACCATAGTTACAAATACATAATAAAAATTTGTGTGCACAATTCAAAGGGTTCTTGGCAGCATACATCATTTGACCAACATTTCGACAATATGTAAATATGAAGAAAAAAATACCACTTAAAATATTTAGACATATATATTTGTCGGCAATTATTAATTTATTTTCAATAATAAATACATAATGTTGTTCATTCTTAAAAAAATCTGTGAATCAACACGCCATCTTCTCACAAACAAAAAGAATGAACATGTGAAAATTGGTAGGTGTATTTTATATAGAGGCAAAATTGCATAGCATGCGTGCTTAATTTTTTATGACACAGATACAAATACACTTAAAGAAATCTTGTGGCATCGAACGACAACAGACATGTTGAACTATTTAAGAACCATGTTATTAAGAAAAGTAACTTGGTTGAACCAATAAATCTTTAGATCCATATTACATATAGTCTCATTCCAGATTCAACTTATTAAAAGGATTGTTCTCAAAAAGCACCAACTAACATCAACTCAAACAAGATCAGGATTCTTCTCCAAGATATGCTTGAACGATGCTTTGCGGACTTTCTCATCCATCTTCACAAAATTAAGGCCTTTTCCCTTATGTTCAGTCAGATAATCTAAAACAGCCAACCGCTTAGCGAGATCATACTCAACAAGGTCCATTACAGCCTTGTACAACTCAGGGTGTGTTTCGGTATGACATGTGTTGTTGATAGCACTTGCAATCTCACGCACAACATCAGACATGTTGTTAACCTGGATTGAGTCTTCTTCAGTCATAACAGATGTCCTCTTCCTCTTCTTAGTTGTACTAGGAGAAGGATCATTAGTTTCACTAGCACCAACAAATATGAACTCAGCCCCAACAGGACCATTCACAAATCCCTCGCCACTTGTTCCTTGCCCCTCCACAACAATGGGTTTTCCTTTGCCCTCCACATCAACAGGTTTTCCCAATGGCACACCAGAGCCCATTGAAAACCTCCCAGTGGCGAGCTTATCAGCGAAGCAAAGTTCCATATAATTGTAGTGCTCAAGCGGTGTGTTCAGTAATTCAGCATCCGTTGGATGGTCCTACAAAATAAAACGACATTTCAACATTTAAGCAACATAAGTAACTAATTTCAGCACAAAGAGTAACTCGTTTCAGCACCATTTCATCAATGAAGTAATCCATTTGAGCATTTAAAAAAATTGCAATCGTACCTGAGTGTGGCCTAAATAGTGTTGCTCTTCTAGGACTATCATTTTCTTGTCATCGTCCCAAAGTGCACCACTTAATCCACGGAGATGAACAATTCTTTGCCACCTAGTCCGCCACTTGCGAAGATGATTGTGCACCTGGGTGTTACTCACATCATAACCAACAAAAGCGGTCAAAGCCTTTGCAACTTTCATTTTATCGGCCTCCTTGAATCCTTTGTCAGTCCTAACACCTTTTGCTGCTACATATGCAAGACCTTTCAACATGATAGCAGACATAGGCGGGGTCCAATTCATGACCTTTGGGGCCTTCATGGCTTTAGCACCAAGATCCGGAATCTCTTGCACGTCATTATCCATCTACAACATATATTCCAGGAATTAGTAACATATTCAAAATCCTAGGTTTGACTTTTTTCAACATTTCGTTATAACAGTGCAACGCTACAATATAAACATTCCAGCAATTAAAAAACAAATTTCAGTACATCAATATAACATCCACAAATTGTTTCACAATGCACCACTCAATTCAAATAGAGGGATTACAACACGAGTCACACCTCAATTATTAGGATTACAAGATCAAGTTTCAACACGATACATCAAATGTGTGCCGCCCCCCTATTCGCCCACATCTGATTTTCTAACTGGTCCCTCTTATGAGCCCAAGAATTATTGTCATGGACTATATCATTGTGATCTTCGTCGGTGGGTTCCGGGTTCCAAGTTTCCTCGGGAGGGAAATATTCATCCTCACAAAATTGAAGTACCCAGTTGTGGAGAATTGCACAAGCAATGACTACTTTTACTTGGATCTTGAAAGGATGAAATGGATTATTGTAAACAAACTTCCACCGATTTTTGTACGCACCGAAAGCCCTTTCGACCGATGTCCTCAAAGAAGAGTGTCTTAATTTGAACAACTCTTTCTCATTTTGAGGATGATTCCCTCGCCCATACTCCTTCAAGTGGTACCTTGTGGCACGGTATGGTGGAAGAAAACCCGGTCTCACAGCATACCCCGCATCAACAAGGTAAAATTTCCCTATGAAACAACAACTATTAGCTACAAGAGAAAAATATTTATGTATTTAGTTACGAGTCTAGTTTATTACCTGTAGGAATTTTCAACCCATCATCCCTCTCCAATGCATTTGCAAGTGTAAGGGCATCATGGGCTGAACCCTCCCACCCCGCAAGTACGTAGGTAAACTTCAGATCAAAGTCTACCGCGGCCATGACATTTTGGGTAGTCCCTTCTTTTCTACCCCTAAAGGCAGCCGAGATCCTTCTTGGGACTCTAGCAAGCACATGAGTTCCATCAATTGCTCCAACACAATCCTAATTAACGAAGACAAATATTTGTTATTCATAAGTCTCATCAATTTTTTGACCTTATTTGGAAACAAGATAATTTACCTTGAAATATGGATTGAAGCGGGTGCTTTGTTGTATTTTAGGGTGGCATCGATTGGAGGGAGGCCGAATCATCTCATCTCGCAACCCTCCAACAGCATAAAGCACCGCCTTAAAATACCTACTAATTACTTCTATAGATCTTCTAAAGATCGGTTGTAGTGTCCTAAGCCTTTGGTTGTGCCCGAACACTAGAAGAAACATGGCTACTTGTTCCTCAATAGAAGTATGGATGCTATCCACCAACAATTCTCTCTCTCTAAACAAAGTACACAAACGGAAAAAGGGAGCTTTTCTCATTCTAAGCTGATTTGAGCAATTTATGTCGCTAGAGTGATAAATGTATCTCAAGTTGGACTCCCTAGCTACGGCACGTTCAGCCATAGTACCCACAATTATCCCCGGGGTTTGTTCCCTAGCTCTTCTTAACACAAATGTCAGATAAGCACACAATGCAGCTACTAGACTGGCTCCTTTCACAATTAGTTGGCGTCGTTTTCTAGCCAAGTCATCCATCTAAACAAATAGAAATACATGAGTGTTCCATGTTTGAAGAAAATAAATGGTAGATAAAGAAAAAAATGTGATATCTTGCAAATTATACCAACTAAAAAATAAGCACGATTCACAAACAAATAAGAAATAAGAAAATCAACACAAACTGTGATGAATGGGAAACATGATCTGCGTTTAGAAAAAAATCAGTGCTATATAAACTAGCACCATCTCTCTCAAATGATACAACCTGGGCATCTAGCAGTCATGTCGTACTAGGAAAAGACATCTAGCAAAACAATTTGGACATCTACTGTATTTAAAAGATCAGTCTGTTATTAGTAAAAGAGTATGCCGATGCAACCTGGACATCTAGCAGTCATGACGTACTAGGAAAAGCCATCTAGCAAATCAACTACATCTATCGTATATGTCAAAGATCATTCTTTTCAATCGAAAAGAACAATGCAGATGCAACCTGGGCATCTAGCACCAAACATCAAAGGACAAACAAAAGAGAGGATAGTTTTTTTTGTTCAAACATCAAACGCAGACATCTTCTAATCTACTTTCTCTCTCAAGGTCCATCTATTTCTCATTACGTGCTAGCTGATTATAAGCAAGAGGGTGGAAGATTGAGGAAGGAGTAGGAACGGGAGGGAGGACAGTAGAACGAGGAACAAGAGGTACGAGGGAATACCTTGCTAGGCGATGGCGATGGCGAGTTGGAGCAGCGGCGGCGCGCGGCGACCAGAAGATGACAAGGCGGCGAGGAGAGAACGGGATCGCCGGGGAGTTGGGAGAGTTGGGGTAACCCTAGCGTTAGTGGGTCCAGATGGGAACCGGTGGGTTGGGCTCAGATTTTTTCGTGGGTTCGACCCATGCATGCTGACCAGCGAACCTCCTTTCACATGTTCTCTCCTGAGCGTGGCTACGGGGGTATTCGGGGTGAACAGAGCATAGCTAAGGAGACCCCGCGCAGGCTACCAAACAACGAAAAGTGGGTCGAGTAGGGAACATATATACAGACTTATGAAGGCTACCAAACACATCCATAGTATATGAGGTGTGTCATATGGCTCCAATAAGTATGGAAATGCACATATGGGTCATAAAAGTGTTCTAAAGTAGTTTATCGCAGATCCTACCCACCTCTGACATGCCATATGGTGCGCTGGCTAATGCCATGTAAGCTCGTTCATTGCGCAAAAAGACCCCAAAAGGATATAACTTTCTATTTTATGTTGCATCTATCTCTGTTGGTACATTTGTGCTTTATCAATGGGTTCACCCGACACATAATTGTCTTGTGCCAAGAAGTCAGTATGTGACTAAATTTCTTTGGCTCTCCTTCAGTCACTCGCTCGTGCTCTCCGTTGGCTCGTGCATATGGACGTGCCATGCGTGACCAATCCAACCGCTAGCATTGGCATTGGTGCATAACGCCTTGTTGGCCACACCGGGCTTGGGGGCAGGGGGTTAATCCTCCCCGGTCAACGGTGCTTTCCAACATCGAAGGGTGCCTCATGGGGGACCACTTAGCACATAACACGGTGGAGTGAACGGCGTGGGTGTGCATATTACACCCCTCAACTCTCTGGGCAGAATTGAACCCTACCCCCCATTGACCGGTTTTGACTCAGTTGACCGGTTTTGACCTGTCTAGGTGAACAGTAAATTCAAAAGAATAAAAAATTGGAACTATTTGTTGAATTTTATTTCCAACTTTTTATTTGAAGTTACTGTTCACCCGTTGAAAAACAAAATTATTTTTTGATTTTTTTAGTTACTGTTCAGCAAGTCAAGAGGTCAAAACTGGTCAACTGGGTCAAAACCGGTCAACGGGGAGGGGAGGGTTGAATTCTAGCCAGTTTTGAAAGTTATGGGGTGTAAACTAGACGGTATTGGAGTTGGGGGTGTATATTAGATTAGGGCTAGAGTTAGGAGTGTAATATGCACTTCTCTCTTTATTTTTTATTTCTTTTTCTTTTTTTGCTTCTTCAAATGTTCAATTTCAAAAAGAGTCGTGAATTTCAAAAAATGATAACTACTCCCTCCGTTCCTAAATATTTGTCTTTCTAGAGATTTCAACAAGTGACTACATACGAAGTAAAATAAACGAATCTACACTATAAAATATGTTTGTATATATCCGTATATGATAGTCCATTTGAAATCTCTAAAAAGATAAATATTTAGGAATGGAGGGAGTATTTTGTAAAATGTGCTAAAATTCAAAAAATAATCAAAAAATTCAAAAATGTTCCTATATTTCAAAAACTGTGTATGGATTTGAAAATTCTCCTCGAATGTATGTGAATTAAAAAAGCTCACAAAATTAGAAAATGACCGTGTATCCAAAAAATGTTCATCAATTTAAAAAAAAATCGAAACATTAGAGAACTAAAAAATAGTTCATGGAATCTAAAAAATGTTCGTGGATCGCAAACCTGTTCAAAAATAAAAAAAGATTCGCATGTTATAATTTTTCTGACATATTTTAAAAAATGTTAGCGAGTTTGAAAAGTTTTTCAGAAAAAGTTTGCAATTTTAATTCTTTTTCATTAATTTTGAAAAATAATTGAAAACTCAGAAAGTTCCCAAATTAAAAATGTTTGAAAGTATAAAAATTGTTGATGGGTTTAAAAAATGTTCATAAATTCAACATTTGTTCATGAATTTAAAACATGTTCATGAGATTGAATATCGTTTAAGAATTTGAAAATGTTCATGAATTCAAAAATTGTTCACTACTTTCAAAATGATTATGAGTTTGAAATTTGTTCTTGAATTTGGAAAATATTTGTATATTGGAAGAAACTAGTAATTTGAAATTTGTTCTTGTTTTTGAAAAAAGTTTGTGGATTTGAAAATTGTTCATGAAGTTGAAAACCGTTCATGTCGTTTGAAAAGGGTCACAACTTTGAAAATTGTTCATGATTTTCAAAAAAGAAACAAAAAATTATATTTAAATCAGATAATAAAAACAAAAACAAAAACAAAAAAGGACCAAAAAGCACAAAAACTTAATAATGTGCCGACCCATTACTGTGGGTAGGGGTGGGCGTTTGGTTGCAATCCCCTGACCCGTGCGGGGAATATAATTCCCTACCTCGCGGCTGGCACGCCTCACGAGAGAGGGAGATGAGACGCGGCCACATGAACGGTGCGCAGCCGCTCCCACCGACGTCGCTCAACATGTGGTACCTCTTCTTCCTTTCGCCTATCCCCGTCTAGGGTTTCTTATTACGATCGCCATTGGTCAGTCCAGTGTCCACCTCGTAGTCAGCGGTGAACTTGGCCTAATCTTGGATTAAAAGGCTAGATATTTGCAACAGTTCAGATGGTTTGATATTTTTTATATTTCTAAGCGGTAAGAGTGTTAGACACATATGGCAGACGCACCGAAATCGTCTCCTTCCTTCCTGCTTGTCCAACCACCAAAATGATCAATTGGTTCCTACTTCTTATGGAACTGAATGTTCCCTATTCATTTGACACTTTTTAATCTCTTCTCTACTACTCCCTCCGTCCCACAATATAAAATTGTTTTACAATCTATTTTAGTTTGGAAAACTATCTTATACTAGGAGGAACTTGCCGATCCAACCACATCTACAGGTCGGAGACGAGGAACTGCACCTGCCCGCCGTACCGAGAAGAGCAGCGCCGACACCTCATGCAACACCGCGCACTCCTCATCACCACCGGGGAGCTTCGTCGTGGACCGCACCGTGATGTTGCAGACGAAGCGCATGGTGTTGGCGTCAACCTAGCGCGGGTACGACCTGACGCGCCACTCCTCGGCATGGGGCGCGCCGGCAGGGTGACCGTGCCGGTGGGCTCTTCAC
>NW_024117931.1:0-12855 GCF_003073215.2 Triticum urartu | reverse complement strand
ACGGCTTTTTTCGTTTGAGAGCAACCCACCTCGAAGCCTTTGAGAGAGAATTCCTTGTGAGGATAAAGCCCTAAACTCGCAGAGCCAAAGAGTGTTAGGCATCACTTAAGTCTTCTTGTCTGTGTGATCTGAAGACTTATTACACTTGAGGACTGTGAATCCTCCAGCCGGTTAGGCGCCGCGTTCTGAGCATACAAGAGTCATTGTGGATCGCCGGTGAACGAAGTCTGTGAAGGTTTGGAAGTCTACCTTGAAGACTTACTAGAGTGATTGGGCGAGGACTGGGTGTCCTTAGCTCAAGGGGAATAAGGTGAAGACGAGGTCTTCTGAGTTGAATCTCAGCCTCCCTAACCAGACGTACAGTTGTCACAACAACTGGAACTGGTCCAACAAATCATTGTCTTCAACGAGTCACTGGTTTCATCCTTCCCTTCCCTTTACTTACTGTTGGTCCTTGTGAAGTCATTGTATGATTGCTTTATCTTTTGTCTTCACTGAGTGACTGCTTGTTTTGATTGGCTTCACAATATCTTCCTACCTGATCTTTACTGCCTAGCTGCTATTAGTCATTGTGCTTTCACTCCATTGAATACTTGACTATGGTTTGCCTAGTGTAGTCTACCTTCCGCTGCATGGTAATAGGTTTATTTCTATCGTTTGTCTTCGAAACTTTCATGTTTTGAAGACTTTCATAAAAATCGCCTATTCACCCTCCTCCCCCTCTAGTCGATCACTAGCACTTTCAGTATCGAAGGGTCCCTAATGGTGCCGAGCACCGAGCCAGCGGCCAGGAGCAAGCCGTTGGTGGAGAAGGCGATCACGGTCGAGATGCCCTCCGTCGACTTCACCTCCTCGACGGGATCCTTGGCGCCCTCCTTGTGGTCTGGTTGGCCCGACAACAATCCAAGAGATTCACAAAAAATAGCAACCAACCAAATCGAAGAGGGGAACACCACCAATGATCACGACGAGCAAAACAGAGGCGTGCAACAGCGAGACAAAGAAGTGGAAAATCTCGCATCGGTGAATCGGGATTTGGAGGGGAGGGAGGGGCACCTTTGCTCCGCTTGGGGGAGACAGCTCGTTCGCCTTTTCTCCATTGCTCTGCTTGTGCTTGGCGCAAGAGGAGGAGATGTTTTTGTTGAAACAAAGAAGACCGAGAAGTTGCGGCAGAGTTTAGGCGGTGGGAAGGGTGCGGCGCAGGTCGACGATATATATTTGGCAAAAGGAGGGTCTGGTTGACGTGGTGGATCCGGCTGCCCCTTTGTGCTTCGGGATTTCAGAAAGCGTTCGATACTATCTGCGCAGGTGGACTCCGCTTTTGACTGACCGAGTCAAACCCGACATATGACGAAAGGGGGATTGGAGGTGACACAGACACAACTCTCTATGTGTGTGTGTGCGCGCGCGCGCGTGTGCGTGTGTGTGTGCGTGTGCGTGCGTGTGCCTATGCGTGTGCGTGTGTGTGTGCGTGTCTGTGTGTGTGTTTACGGAAAATGCTGCTTTATTTTTTCAACTACACCACAACCCGAGTTTAACAGTTTAAATTACAAACTGGCGGAACACTAATCCAAGTCTTAGAGCATCTACGACCATCCAATACCTAATTTTGATGAGTCTCCCAACGTCTGCCAGTCATACTCCATATTTCTTTTCAAACAACCATAGTTGCCATTTTTCAATTAACATTTTCATATAAAATCATGCAACAACAAGATATACGTATTACCAACTACCAACTAGACTACTCATCCTCCTCCTCGGATATCTTGATAAAGTTTGTGCCGGAGCCGCCTGCCTCTTGGTCATTTGCAGTCGGGTGCACCTCCGACTCCTCTTCGGAGTCAATCTCGGTGAAGGTCTCGTCGATCTCCGTGTTCTGCTGGCGCAGGAAGTAGCGTTTGGCCTCCACCTCTGCCTCGGACTGGATGGAATCGAGGATGGCCTGCTACTTTGTCGCCTCCTTCGCCTGGGCCACCTCGAATTTTGAGAGCGCATTGGGCATGCCGAAGCCTGTAGGAGTCGGATCTTCCTCCTCCGGCTTCTTATTCTCCATGGTTGCGTCCTCCTCCTCCTCCTCCATGGTCGCTCCCTGCTCCTCCGGCTGGGGTGAATTTGCAGGAAGCCCAGCTGTGATCCGAGCTTCAGGCCTGGCCCAAATCTCCTCCAGCAGCTACAGCCTCCGCTCTGGAGTGAGCATGGCATAAGTAGTGATCCAACGCCTCGGCATGGCTAGTGGCGGATGAATTAAAATAGGAAAACATTGTGTGCCGGCGGACCGTTCGAAGCTTCGGTCGGACGCACGCGCGCCGCTCGCTAGCAATCCAACGAGACAAGTCTCCCGATCCACTTTTTGCGTTGGTTGATTTTCTCTCTTGGCCCACCAAGTCCCCTTGACCCATCACTGTTTCTTTTTTTCTCGTCCTCTCTAGTGCCTCGTGTGAGGAGCGCACCCCAGGTCTTCTTCAACCTCCATCTTCACAATTGCTCGCTGAACTTCGACATGGGATGGGAAAAGGAGTTGCAACCGCAGCTCGGCGAAGCTGCATCCGTTTGTCGGCGGTGCTATGACCGTGGTGACCATGGCCATGACCACACCGTCATGGCACTGTGAGCTCCAGGGGCGGTGGGGTGCTGCATGCTATGACCGTAGTGGTTGTGTGCTCAAACTAGCGCCGTGGCGAGCTGGAACCAGCGAAATTTTTTGCTACATCCACTCGTGGCGGAGCTACGACCTGCGACGGTGGAGACGACGATTTGCTGCAACCGTCGTCTGTTTTGCTACGACCGACGAGAAAATTTGCTACATCCATTCATGGCAGAGATGCGACCCGGGGCAGTGGCAACGATTTTTGCTGCAACCGTCGTTGTTTTTGGCTATGACCAGCGAGGGTTTTTGCTACATGACGTTGACTGGTGGTCGTCATTCGTGCTACCCCGTGCAACGAGCGTCGATGGAAAATAAAAAGGTTAAGCGTGCATGAATAAAAGTTTCAACCGGTGTGAGGAAAAGCTTCAATGGCGGGGTGGATAAAAGCTTCAATGGGCGTGAGAAAAAGCTTCAAACCAAGGTGCGAGTGGTGATGCTAAGAGCTGCGGCCGGCGGTATGGTGGTGCTCCGATGGACGTGCTACGGCGACCGCGGCGGCGGCGGCGGCTAGGTGCTGCAACAACAGAGATGTTGGGCGGCACGGTTTTGCTATGAGGGGCGACGACATATTGTCAGAACCGGCAAGGACGGGTGCTACGGGGCAACGACCGGTGTTTAGGCAAGCGGCAAGGGCGTCCGGCAGGCTGGTTGCCTTAAGGACTCGCGATGGGGCGCCATGGCTTATCCTTTGTTTCTCTAACGAAGTAGGGTTTTTTTTTATAACTCTCTAACGAAACAATTTTAGCGAAGGAAAAGGCTACATGCAAATTCGGCGGCTGTAACTTAAACGAATCATATGAACGCGGTGCGACCGGCCGAACTTTCGGCCGGCGCACCGGCGCGTATCACTGGCCATTGAAATATGGCACCGGTGGAGGGGAGAGGGGGAAGAAATTGACGCGTGCTAGGGTTGGGATGTCGCCGTCCAGGTTAAATAGTCAGACTTGGTTCCTCGGGCAGCATATGCCGAAGCGGTGCCACACGGCACCATGAATACGTCCTCACCAATGAACAAAAAAGTCATCGGACCGCTGCCCTTGCAGTCAGTCCTACATAGCGAGAGCGTCTGGGCATCCCCATATCTGCCTCAGATATGGACCGGGTATGAGAAGTGCTGATCAATCCGGACTTTTGGGTCGAATTTAACAGGTCCGTTTAGGTGCCAATTTTACATCCGGATAGCCAGTCGAAACGTTTGGGGTGGATTTAACGGCTTCTGCTCTTATAAACCTTATAATAAGTAGCCATCCCTACCAAATCGTGAGCTGCCTTTGATGGCAGTTCGCCTAGCCCACTTGATTCGGTACTGATCAAAATTTTCCCAAGAGCGTCTCGATCTCCTCAATGACAGGCCCATGCATGATCAATCCAGATTGGTGTCTGAAAGCGCCTTCACTACTCCTTGGCAGGGGAAGTCTCCAGCAGAATCTTCTGAACGCCGGCCTCCATTGCTAGCTGCTGTCGACGGAACCCCCGATGACGGGAAAGAATGGCTTGCTCCGACAAGGAATTCACCATGGTGATTAACGGATTGCGAAGAACTGTGAGGACGGCATTGTCGATGACGTTTTCACCCTGACCCACACCTTCGTCGCCAATGCTAGTCATCACACGTGGCAAGGCTAGAAACGCTGAAGACCAGGACCTAAGAGCAATTCTAGCTGATAACACCATATTTTGGATCGCCAAAAATCATTATTCAGGCTCGCCATATTTTTTTATTAAAATAAATATTTATGAATTATAATAATGTTTGTATAGTTTTAAAAGTCAACATATCAATAGTAAAAATATTACTGTACTTTTAAGAAAAATATAAATTGGAATAAATGTTCATAAAAGTTTAAAAGTGTTAACCTTTTTGAGAAATATTCATGTAGTATAAAATAAATGTTTATCTTGTTTTAGAAAGTGTTAACATGGTTCAATAAAGTGTATGTGTTTGCAAAAAATATTTATATGTCTTATAAAACAAAACTAAATAAATAAAGATGTATGGAAAAATAAATACGAGCCTAGTAAAAATTTCTTACACTTTCATATAATTATTAGAAATTTTTCACGATTTTTTAACACTTTCTAAATATATGTACATGAATATTCTATCTTTATTTGCTACTATGACTATAATTTACATATTTTAATAAAATTCTAAAAAAGTAAAATACTAACATATTGAAAATGGGACGCAATATGGCCCATTTAAGCCCCATGTGCATGTGCTGCTATAAGAGATGACACTTAATAATGCTTTATACAGCTTCTCCTAAAAATGCTCTATATGAAGAATCAATTGTAAAGGAACAAGAGTATCGAACAAATGGTCGAATCAGTGGTCTTTATTGATAATTGCCATGATATATATACAATCACAATGGACGCGATGGTTCGCTAGAGGCGTCTCCACAGGAACCGTCATGGACAGTTGTTGGCCCTTTGGAACCGCCAGCACGGAGAGATGCGAGCAGGGATTATCCCTAATAACCATAAGGGTTATTACTCCTTCGCATATAAGATTTATCTGAAGTCAAACGTCACAATTTTGACCAAATTTATAGAAAAAAAATACCAACATTTAAAATGTGAAATCAACAACATTAGATGTGTCATGACTTTAGCTTTCATATTGTATAAATTTAGCATTGTAGATGTTAATATTTTTTCATATAAATATGATCAAACTTTACAAAGTTTGACTTCAACAATCCTTATATGCAGAGTAAAAATGACCGGAGGGAGTATTTCCACAGCCGCCGCACTAACGGTTTTAAAAGGCATCCTTTTTAGAGAATTTAATCTGCTCTAAAACAGAGTATGCGCCTGTGCCTGTGAACCCAGTTGAGCTTTTCTTCACTGAACGATGAAATCCTCACCTGGGCTAGGAGTACCAAAGGGGCATTAGAGAACGGAGGGCACCTAGTTTGATCTGAAAGACTAGTTTGAAGCTGCTCATTAGTCTCTTCTCACAAAACTGTTCATGACCATTCAATGTGACATATCAACAGAGTCCAGGTCCAAGCAATCAATGTGTTTGTTTATAAACCAATACATTGCATCACCGGCCAAGATCTTCTATACACTACAAAAAGGTACTACTTGTTAGAAACAATACATAATTTGTCATCAATTTAATTCCTTTAACTAGTACGTACAAGAGCAGGTTAAACAGCCAAATGGTTTTCTTCAGAAGCATGCATCATAGATTCAGAAATGAGCAGATTGATAGCACCCAACCATGTATAATTAGCATGCAAAAGAAAACATCACGTAACGAGCTAGGACTATCTACCATACTAGTGTCGGCCGAGTAGTAGTACAGGCAGATTAAAACAGAGATACCGAATCTATCGAACACACAGGACATGGCTGAAACCACTAGCAGCAGGAGCAGAAAACAGTCTAAAGCACTAGATAAACCTGATGGACAATGGCTAGAGCATGGACAGATTTATCATGTACTAGAAATGAGCAGATGCAACTTACAGTCTAGAAGTCGGTGCACTGGTGTTCATGGATGGAGTTTGTCAGAGAAGATCTCGTAGAGGAAGCAGCGGTCGCAGATACGATGTCGACGAGGACGTTGAGGAAGCAGCGGTCACCAGAAACGATGTTGTCGAGGACGTCGATAAAGCAGCCATCGTCGGAGATGATGTCGTCGAGGACGGCGAAGGAGCGGTCGCGCGGACGCTGCCCAGAAAACTCTAGACCGCCCCCTTGCAGGGTCGAAGGATGCGGCCGGAGTCACGGAGACACCGCTCGCCGGGCTGCCGTTGCACGACGGACAGCACGGCCGGCTTCGTTCAGACGGCGGCTCAGCACTTGTGGTATGTGAGGAAGAAGATGGAGATGTATTGTATTTTTCTCCCGATGCTCTCCGCCCTTTATACAGATTGTGAAGGAAGAAGTCCAACGAGCAACGTTTCAATGAAACATCTTGCCGAGCAAAGCGCGGTGCACTCGTTGGAACCAGGAGAATCGGGAGGAACAGCAGGATAATGCTCACGTCCTAGCAGAGGACTCGGGAAGGAGTTGCAGCTTGCCGAACGGCCAGCAACGTGCGTGCATAAAGTTTCAGTTTGTTACGTGACAGGATATGCCCAAAGCATCAGACTTGGAATTCTCTGAACCGGTGCATTATTTCCAACAGTCCCCACCAATTCCAATGTCAGGTGCCAGAGCTAGAAGAGATAGAGATCATACCACAGTGTTGTTTATATATTAACTTTTCGACGATAGTCCCTTTTCGGGTTGAACTAATGTCTAGAACTTGAAGTTTCACTCACTCGCAGCTAGACAATGGACGAGACCTTGAATTGCTAGCTTTCTACGACTAAGTTTCCCTTCAAGACTTTGCTAATACTGGGCCGCCAAGAACTAGGCCTCTGGTTGGAGCTTTAACGGTCATGCTCCTGTGTCTATTCGTGAGCTTTATAGAGTTTTCCCAGGTCTCATAGACTACGAGCTCATAGTCGGGCTCATATAGGTGTGCCTTTTCGAGTGTACCCTGTAGGACAGTACCTCGCCTTTGTAAAGGACCTCAAAGCACATTAAGACATAAGTCATCCTATCATACAGTATGAGAGTACTGCATCTCCAACGGGAATGGGTTTTAGAATTGCACTCTCCAATTACACCGACAACTTGTTTTTCCCATTACCTACTTCACGGGATCTCCGATCACATAGTTACCGCTGCAGTGTAACTCATATGGGTCTCACTCCCATTTCCCTTGATGCATTTTCAATCACGTTTCGTGATAAACCGTTAGTAAAGGGATCCGCCAGATTTGTTGAGGTGTGGACATAGTCCACAACGATTACTCCGGTGTTTCTTAATTTTCTGACGGATTTCAAGCGTCGTTTTATATGCCTTCTGTATTTCATATTGTTCTTTGTACTTTTAACCTTTGTATCACAGTACATGAGGACAGCCGGAATAGGCTTCTCGCCTACTGGTAAATCCATTAGGAGCTCACGTAGCCACTCCGCCTCAACAGTGGCCGTGTCAAGTACTACTAAATCTGCCTCCATGGTTGATCTTGTTATAATAGTTTGTTTACAGGATCTCCATGAGACAGCAGCACCGCCAAGAGTGAATAAATATCCACTTGTGGCTTTGATCTCATCCGCGTCAAAGATCCAGTTAGAGTCGCTATACCCTTCAAGTACAGCTGGGTACCCAGTATAGTGAATTTCATAAGACATGGTTCCCTTCAAGTATCTCAATACACGCTCAAGTGCTGTCCAATGATCATTTTCCGGATTAGAAGTAAACCAGCTTAATTTACTAACAGCATATGAGATGTCGGGTCTAGTGGCACTCGCCAGATACATAAGAGATCTCAATTGATCCTTCCCTTGTCTGTCATGCTTTCTAAGCTTTAGACTAGGGTCATAAGATGTGGGAGCATCTTTGCATAAACCCAAAACGGGTTAGGACTTTCTCCACATAATGAGACTGCATAAGAGCAATCCCATTCTCGCCCTTGATCAATTTAATATTTAAATTACATCGGCCTCTCCTAAATCCTTCATGTCAAAACACTGGGATAAAAATGACTTCAAGTTATTTACAACAGCAATGCTTGTTCCAAAGATGAGTATATCATCAACATACAAGCATAAAATCACACCATTACCCCCACCAAATCTGTAGTAAACACATTTATCGGCTTCATTCACAACAAAGCCTGCGGACGTCAAAGTTTTTTCAAACTTCTCGTGCCATTGCTTTGGCGCTTGCTTGAGGCTATACAAATATTTCATCAACTTACACACCTTGCCTTCTTGTCCAGGTACAACAAAACCATCGGGCTGCTCCATATAGATCTCCTCATCTAGCTCGCCATTAAGGAAAGCCGTCTTCACGTCCATTTGATGAACGTGGAAACCATGAGGCAGCCAATGATAATAGCACACGAATAGTAATCTCGCAACGGGTGAGTAAGTGTCAAAGAAATCCTCGCCTTCTTTTTGAGTATACCCCTTTGCCACAAGCCTTGCCTTGTACTTTTCAATAGTACCATCGGGCCTAGGCTTTTTCTTAAAGATCCATTTACATCCAATTGGTTTGCAACCAAATGGACGGTCAGTGATCTCCCAAGTCCCATTTGCAATGATGGAATCTATCTCGCTACGGACTGCGTCCTTCCAGTACTCTACATCAGAAGATGCATATGCCTCTGAAATGGACTTTAGGACATCATCCACAAGATACACAATGAAGTCATCACCAAAGGATTTTTCAATCCTTGGTCTCTTACTCCTTCGCGGAGCCACTTCACTATCATTCTCCTCATGCATGTGTTCACAATTTTCATGAGTGGGTGGTTCACGACGAAGCCAATCCCATGGGATCATCCAGCTGATCCTTAGAACTCGACTAATGCAAGAATAATTGTAATTTGTGAGTTCATTTATGTTCTACTGTTCTCCCTAGAGCCAGTGATGTTATCAAAACCATTCTCGTATTTCTTCAACCGAATCTGAAGCACAAATACTGATATTGTCCCACAGCATGTCTGACATGGGGAAGGTCAATCCAAGGCAAGCTCCAACCATTGCATGGGGCGGCAAGAGGTGACCGAGTTAGCATCGTTTCGGGGCAGCACGCCTACCACTTGAATCTTGTTCAGACTTGGTGCACATATGAAGACTTCTCAAGTGGAGTTAATCATTAAAAAAGTACAAAAGATGATTTCAAGCGCCTCAGAGATCTTGGTGGTTGTGATCATCAAATGGGGTCGTTGCCCCATCAAGAGTAGCCAGGGAGAACAGTAGAACACAAACAAACACAACTAAAACAAATAAGAAAAGATTGGACGACAAGTCAGAAGAAACAGAATCTCACAATGTATACAGAATACAGTTTCTATAACCAATCATAAGGCACACAATGCTGGAGTAATCCTGTCAGACTGAAAGTATTTTCAGCACCCTTCCCGAGAAGTAAGACAGGGATAACTGTATTTTTACTTGTAATCTCATCATCCACATCCATATTAATCAGTTCGAAAAAACAATAAAAATCAAATGCTCATACATTCTATCATGGCCAGCTAATTTAGAGGACGACATGTGAATTTATGTGGCGTTTCCAGGATAAGCTGGCACAGAGGATGCCACCAATCAGGATATACCACACATCAGAGAATCATGTGTAGCGTCCGAGACTAATCACCATGAGGAACACAAATCATCCTCAGGAATTGGTAATGAACGCGCACCAAAAAAGGTTGTTTTGGGAGGGAAGAAGATATAATGAGTATTTCCTCAGTTCAGGTCTCCAAATTGATTCCGCACCGCAACACAAACTAGCGCATCAGAAGAATGAAAGTATTTAGAATAAATCATCGGACAGTTTTCAACATCAAAAAACATGAGATAAACAACAAAACCAATTGTTTCAGTGCAGGAACAAGAACAAAAGTATTTAGTTTGATCAGCTTCGACAGCATGTACAGTCATCAGGAGCACAAAACAAGGACAAAATAACCAAAAATAAACACAAACGAACAATATCAGCTACATCGTTGCTTCTGATCCATCTAGGTGATAATATATATCTCATCAACACATGAACCAACAAAGGTGATCACAAGGATGCATGAACCAACAATCTGCAATGAACAAACAGACTACGAAAGAAAAATTAAACTGCGGTATCCTCAGCTCTTATATACTCGAGATTTGCAGTAGTTAAGTACCTGATTGATTGTTAAACTGTGAGAAGCAAATGCACCTCCATCAAGCAAAAAAATAATCAATCGAGAGTGAAAAAAGAGGATCAGGGAATAACAGAAGGTCGAATCAGTAGCCCTCAGGGATTATGCTTATGATTTTCATCAAGGAAGAAAACTCAGGTCTCAAAGATGTGCCATCACTGGACTCAAGACCTTAACTGAAAAGGGCAAACTAAAAATCATAAAACATACAATGATAAGCAGGAGCAATTCTGGAGAATGTTATTCGCTGCACCTCACAATTATAAATAGGGGAAGCGACTCAAGATCCCAATAAAGTCGGCCCTGGGAAAAATCAAGACCCATAGATATATAAAACAGAAGGATCAACTAGTCAAAGGGCACTTCAACATAATGTGTCCTCAGAATTGCAGAATGACAGCACGGCCGCCTAGCAACCAATCAGTCCCGAAAGATGGTATGATTTAACAGGTTTTTCATCACCGGACAACCATAAACACACAAAACAAGGTCCACATAGGTCGAACCTACATTATTTTAGGGTTGGACGTCAGAACTGCATGTTTGAAAACATGAAACAAAAGACAACATAGCACAAGAGCGCACCAATCAGACTCAATAATAATAATGACGGAAATGTTGATGTGGCAAGCTGCATTTATATTCATAAACAAAAATGCTAAAAATCTGACATCAGATTCTTTTAGGCATGACAAATCAACCATGCTGTCAAAATCTGACATTTGATGCATTTAGGTCCTATCCAAGATAAAATGAATAAGCTTTTAACCTTCAACTAAACTCCAGGCATCTTATCTTGGGATTGAAACCGATACTATCTGTGCTGCTTTCAGATTAAGCTTTTCTTTGCCTTTTTATTTTCTCCACACACCATGTTGTTTTGCTGTCAAAGCAAAGCTGTAAAAAGACAGCAGCATTCTCGTATTTCTTCAAACTGCATCTGAAGCAGAAACAGTAACATATTTTCCAACCGTTGAGTGAGCCAGCACAGGACAACTGAGATGGCATCGTTTAGCGGCAGGGCAGCACACAGCAACTGAAGACTTTACATGTGGGAACTGTACAGAGAACCATCAAAAAAAATAAGAAATGATTTCCAGGGCCTCAGAGATCTTGGTGGTTGTGATCGTCAAATGAGGTCGTTGCCCCATCAAGAGTAGCAAATATTTTGAAAACATCACTGGCTCCAAGGAGAACGCGAACAAACATAGCTAAAACAAATAAGAAATAAACGACTGAAGCCACCTAAAGGCAGATTGTAAGACGAGTCAGAAGTAGCTGGTTAAAGATCTCATGTTTATTACAAATCAATGGGAATCCGAATGATTTTCCTCTTCATCCTCACCATCCAAGCCAAATAAAAAAAAAGACAGTTTTCAAACATCAAAACAAACAGAATCTCACAATGAATACAAATTACAGTTTTATAAACTATCATACGACACAAGATGGTGGAAGTAACTGTGTCAGATTGAAAGTATTCTCAGCACCCTTCCGAGGAAGTAAGACAGGGATAACTGTATTTTTACTTGTGATCTCATCATCCACATCGATATTAACCAGTTCGAAAAAACAATAATAATCAAGTGCTCAAACAATCTTCAGGGTCGGCACATTTAGACCCAGAAAGACAAAGAAAAAAAGAAAAAAGGGCACGGCATGTGAATGTATGTGGCGTTTCCAGGATAAGCTGGCACAGAGGACGCCACCAATCAGGATATACCACACATCAGAGAATCGCATGTAGCGTCCGAGACTAATCGCCATGAGGAACACAAATAATCCTCAGGAATTGGTAATGAACGCGCATCAATCAAAACAAAGAACTAGAAAAACAGATGGATTCAATGGGATGAGATCTGGGAGCTCAGACAGCCAAGGGGTTGTCTGCAGATGCCGCTGAAGAGGCGGCATCAGAAACTCTAGTCCACAAATTTGTCATCACCGCTACGACCTCTCATCGACCAACCATCGAAAAGAAGAACATGAAACGAAACCGAATCGAAAACCAGAGCGATGCGCAGGGGAGGAGGGCGGAGCCGCGAGGGGAGGAGGGAGCTATCGGGGTCTGCAGTCTGGATGCGGCGTTGGTGGGGATTTATATTGAGGTCTGGGCTATGGTGTCTAGGGTTCGGCTGCAAATGAGGCGGGCCGACGCATTGGCCTGCTGGGCTGCCGCACAAAGGGCTAACGCGGGTTTTGGTGGGCCGGCCGAACGGTAGACCCGTTTCTCTCCCTCTGCTCAAGCCAACTTCTTAAGGGCGGCAGCAACAGCTGTCCAATCGGGTCTTCCCCACTCGGGCTAGCCACGAAGTTTTCCCTCTCGCTAGGGTTTCCTGTTCCTCTCGCCGCCTCTGGCGACGTTGAGAAAAACTCCTTCCCTCGTCGCCATTCGTCGGGTCTTCCCCACTCGGGCTGATTCAGGGGCAGCCGGGTGCTGCCGCCCGGCCTTGGTGGGGGTCTGAGGGACGCGACGTTAGGG
>NW_024117930.1:0-8477 GCF_003073215.2 Triticum urartu | reverse complement strand
GGGCACGCCCCCTGCCTCGTGGCTCCCTCGTTCCTTTCCTGACGTGCACTCCAAGTTTTTCCGGTAGCTTTCCTTCCAAAAATAACTTCTCCAGTTGGTTTCATTCCGTTTCGACTCCGTTTGATATTCATTTTCTTTGAAACACTGAAATAGGCAAAAAACAGCAATTCTAGGCTGGGCCTCCGGTTAATAGGTTAGTCCCAAAAATAATATAAAAGTGGATAATGAAGCCCAATATTGTCCAAAACAGTAGATAATATAGCATGGAGCAATCTAAAATTATAGATACATTGGAGACGTATCAAAGTGGCCTTTGGTGATGATCATGATTCCAGAGTTGAGACATTGACCTTTGAGGTGGTTAAGATTAAGAGCCCTTATCACACTTTATTTGGGCGGCCGACTTATGCTAAGTTCATGGCGAGGCCTTGTTATGTTTGCAGCTTAAGATGCCAGGTTATAAGGGCACCATCACGGTACATGGGAATCGGAAGATAGCTTTGGAATGTGAAGAAGGCAATGTTGCCTATGCCGAGTCTGTTTGTGCAACAAAAGAGCTGAAGTTTTACAAAGATAATGTTGACTCGGCGGATATGACACCTCTGAAGAAGCCAACCATAGAGCATGACCCTATGTTGAAGTTTAAATCAGTAGATGACACTAAGTTGGTTGATTTTGTTCCTGGCGATTCATCCAAACAGTTCAGTATCAGTGCCAATCTGGATCCAAAATAGGGAAGTGCGCTCATCGAGTTCATCCGTGAGAACCGAGACATCTTTGCATGGAAGCCTTCGGACATGCCAGGTGTACCAAGGGAACTCGCTGAGCACAGTCTCAATATTGATCTGAAGTTTAAACCGGTCAAACAATTCCTTCACCGCTTCAATGAAGAGAGGCGTAAGGCCATTGGTGAAGAAGTGGCCCGACTCTTGGCAGCTGGGTTATATTGTTGAAGTTTTTCATCCTGAGTGGTTGGCTAAACCAGTGCTGGTGCTTAAGAAAAATGGTACTTGGCGCATGTATGTGGATTACACCTACCGTAATAAAGCCTGCCCGGTTGATCCTTTCGTTCTTCCCCGTATTGATCAGATTATTGATGCTACAACAGGTTGTGAGTGTTTGAGTTTTATGGATGCTTATTTTGGATATCATCAGATCAAGATGGCAGTTAAAGACCAGGAGAAGACAACCTTCATCACTCTTTTTGGAGCCTTCTGCTATGTGTCTATGCCCTTTGGGCTCAAGAGTGCACAGGCGACTTACCAGTGGTGTGTTCAAAATTGCCTTCATGATGACATTGGACACAATGTTCATGCCTATGTGGATGATATTGTTGTGAAATCCAGGAAGAAGGAGACCCTGATAGATGATTTGAAAGAGATCATTGACAATCTCTGGGTCTACAAGATGATGCTTAACCCGGCCAAGTGTGTCTTTGGTGTACCAACAGGCAAGCTTTTGGGTTTTTTTGGTTTCGGAATGGGGCATTGAAGCTAACCCGGAGAAAATCAAGGCCATCACTTCCTTGGCTAAACCGGCGTGCATTAATGATGTTCAGCGTCTAGCGGGTCGTATTGCGGCCTTAAGCCGGTTCATAAGGCGATTGGGAGAAAAATCTATCCCTCTGTACCAGATGATGAAGAAAACATATCACTTTGTCTGGAGTGATGCTGCTGATCAAGCGTTTGAAGCCTTGAAGAAACAGTTAGCTAAGCTGCCGATCCTTGCTGCTCCGATTGATAAAGAGCCCTTGTTGTTATATGTGGCTGCTAAAAGCCGAGCTGTCAGTGTGGCAATTGTTGTGGAAAAAAAGGAATCAGGCAAGGAATATCTAGTTCAGCGGCCGGTTTATTACATCAGTGAGGTGCTCATTGAATCCAAGTAGAGATATCCGCATTGGCATAAACTGGTATATGGTGTGTTCATGGCTAGTCGAAAGCTCAAGCAATATTTCCTTGGTCATCCCATCACCGTGGTTACACTACAAAAAAAAGACACTTCCGTGATGATACGTATTTGTCATAGTAGGTCACGTTTTCTGTCATGCACGTACATCCATGACAATTTTATGACAAAATCAAGATAGTCATACCCGTGCTATCGTAGAAGTGTTCCATGACATTACCAAAATTATCATCACGGAAGTGTCCACTTCCATGACGATAAATCGCGCGTCATAGAAGTGCTTTCGTCAAGGGTGACCGACACGTGGCATCCACCGTAACGGGACACCGTTAAGCTATCGGGTCCGGTTTTGGATCCGGTAACCCGCTAACAGCCATGACCAATGCTGATTTTCCACGTGTAAAATTCTCATTGGCTGACGGAACCATGTGTCAGCTCCGCGTTGGCACAGGTGTCACTCATCCAATGGGTGAGATGCGCCTATGATATGTTGACACGTGGACCAGCCCAAATGTGGCCCATAAAGATTAAATGGGTCGGCCAACCTAAAGGCCCACAAGATTTAGCGGGCCATAATGGGCCGGCCCAGCTAAAGGCCCACAAGATTTAGCGGGCCATAATGGGCCGGCCCAGCTAAAGGCCCACAAGATTTTGGAGACCATAATGGGCCCGCCCAGCTAAAGGCCCAACATTCTTAGTTAAGGCCCATATGGCTAGTGTCAAATTGTCCGTCAACGGCCCGTCCTAAACTTGTCATCATTGCGGCCCATGGTCACTTCTGGCCTATCAACAGTCCGCTAAGAATTTGGGCCGAATTATGGCCCAGTGTGTTTCCGGCCTGTTAAAGGTCCTGCTTCATTTGGGCCCATTTATAGGCCATTGAATTTTTCGACCCATAAATGACCATGAAGGATATGGTTCGTATTCGGCCATGTCTGACATTCGGCCTGTTAGAGGCCCACTATAGATTTGGGCCAATTTCAGCCTGTTGTGACTTTCGGCATGTTAACGTCGGACGAAATCCATGGGCCATATGTGGCCCAACGCCACATCGGGCCTACTAACGGCCCATATAAAAATGACACTAATCAAGCCATACCGAACTTCCGGCCCGTTAAAGGCCCGTGTAGTAGGTCGGTGCATTTATAGCCCGTCTAAATTTTGGCCTGTGGATGATCTACACTGTAAATGGGCCACCATTTCCACCTGCTAAGACCAATGGGTTATTTGGCACAATTAGGGCCCAATCTTACTTACTTTTGGCCTATTAAAGGCCCATGTTTTTTATGGGCTCGAGATATTTACACATGTAAACGGCCTATTATTACTGAGGGCCCAAATTATGTTTAGGCCTGTTAAAGGCCCACTATGGACACATGCCTACCAGAAAAATATGAAAGCTTATGCTGATTTAGGCCAAGATATTTTTAGTGGGCTACATGCAAATTTCGGCCCAGAATCGTTTTTGGCCCAATTGAAATAGGCCCGACGAATGTTGGCATGTTGGGCTCCTACGAAGCTTTCGGCCGAATACATTACTAAGATAAACCTACACTATAAAAAAATAGCGTCGTAATTACTGCAGCCTTTGGCAGCATCATAAATGCTGTATCATAACAAAATAAATTCCAACCATACAACAAAAGGCCTGTTGGCATAAAGTTTATAGTCCTTGCAGATAAAAGCACCATCATATGTATAGAAGCCTGTTGACCTGAGTGCTTATGTTCAGGCTGTAGAATCGGATGGAGCAGCACGATCTTCCCCTTTTTCCGCCATTGCTCTTGAACAACGAAGCAAATGTCTGTTTGTCTGGTTTCAAAACCATCCATATCTTCGCGACATTTTTCAATCACTATTTTTGTTTCCGACACAACGTCCATTAGGATTGGACTTGTGTCTGGAGTACAGATATATCACTCTGTCTAGCTGGAAGATTTTTTCAGTAGGCGATTTGGATGAGGTTACCTTAACAACCAACATGGAATATCACAGGAAGGTGCTTTTTGCACTGTTAGTGGAGAGATACTGACGCACTACAGCAAGAGGTGACATTGTGCCTGTGGTATCCTCGTCACCTTCAGGTGGTTGTGGCTGTTCAATCATTTGTTCCATAACTTGCTGAAAGTTTGAACTTGTAGATTAGTGTACCATATAAGTTACTAATGAGACAAAAACAAACAAACTAGGTTTCATGTTTATACATAACTTATTTTGGTGAACTACTGTAATACATTAGTTTGTATTGTAGTGCCAACTACATAATAAAATCACTTTCGGAACATATGTCCATGTAGCATGCCTACTGTATTGTCTATTTCCTCACATTCCTTGACATCTAAGGATAAAGATACATGGTTTAAAGTAGGATGAACATAGTATGACATCATTCATATCATGGCAAACAGATATAAAACAAACAAGCTATTGTATCATTGTGTGTGCACGTGAACATCACAACTAGATTACAGATCAAGACCAAAAGAATATCCTTCATCTCATTTAAACTATGTAAGGTGAAATGATAGGTTAAGAAAACTGTGTATAAAAGTGAACAAAGTAACTGACATTGGCTGCAAACCAAGCAATTAAATGAACACACCACAATACCAATCAGTTCAAAGGCATGAGGAGTAAGGACTTACAACAGCGGCCTGAACTGGTGTGCTCATGCCCTTCATCTTACTGGTGTGGCAATCCTTGAAAATTTGCACTGCATTCGGTTCAGGTTCTTTTTGGTCTACACGGGTTTTCCTATGTATTTGGAACAAGTCAATATAGATACGATAATATGGCACAGAAAAAAGAAGGACCTAGCAGCTATTTACAAGAGCCTCGTAGTGTGCAATATAGCTACGAGATCCTGTTGTCTTTTGGAATTTCACTTTAGAACGGTTGGTCTTGTTCTTCAAACAGTTAGCCTAGAAGAAGATACACTTGTATGGCACATACATAAATACAAGTTTAATATGTGGTCTGATCAAATACATATACCCTACCTGATACTTTGGATCTGACCAGTGTTTAACAAGGGCTGTCCAGCCTTCATCTGTAATATATTTCACTGGAGATGTTTGGGCGATTTCATTGTTAGCCTTGCCTTCAAAATGAGATTTTCTAAGGTGGTACCGATACTGTCGTAGAGCATATTGAAAAACATGAGTGCATGCTTGTTTAGTTGCATCAACTTGAACCTCATCTGTTGAAAAAAGAATGTGAGTCTTATTAGGAGGAAGCTAGAAAGTATGGCATAGAGCAAGACAATATTACAAATTGCGATGAATAACATTACTTACAAATAAATGGTCAAGGAAGGTGTTAAACTGGGTATTGTCTTTCTCATTCCTGTACTAGATCCATGTTGGGAGGATACGTGCATGACACCTAACGGCAATGGCTACCTCTGATACTAACTTGGGCTGACTCTGTAGCATCACATGGCCTTTTTAAACCTGCCTCAAAATGGATCTCCATTCTTCCTCCTTTAGATTTTGTTAATCTGTCAAGCATTATCCCTGATGTCTGTTTCCGCTTGCGCCGTGGTTCTAGTTCAACAAGGAATATGGAAAGTTTTAGTGCACATAAAACTGTGAGAGTACATATAAAGGAGCATGCAACTGCAACTTGACTCGGTCAGGTACCGTCTTGGTGTTGATGCTCATGAGATTCATCTAATCTTGCCAAGTCCTGTTGTGTCAGCAGTGCTTTGGAAGTAGTGTTAGGTGTGAATGCAGCTTGGGAACTGGCCAGTTCTGGAGCAAATGGATGAGTAACTCGTTGAGATGCTGGTATAGTTAAAGCGGATGCTGCAGCTGGTGGAGCAGGTGATACTGTGTTTGTAGATTTAGCCGGTGGACTTGGACCTTCTACTACACTATAACTACAAGCAGAATCTCGAGGGCAGATCCTTTTCCGTTTCACCCGACGAGTAACACCATTCCCTACAATATTATTTTCCTTGCTCTTTTTTGACTTTGCCATGTCAAGGCATACCCACAACACAAAAGAATAAAATCGCTCTTCAGAACTCATTGATGCATGATACAGACAAGCAATACTTTCATGTAAGACAACCGTATGAGGATGGAATGTGTAAGAAAAACATGACGACATGACATATTCACAGCTACGATGTGTAAACTAAGCAGAAGGATTTTCAAGAAAATAGAAGTAATGCAAGCTAGACACCATATGAAAGATGCAACCAATATCACTCTGCCTAGTTAAAAGTGTCTTGTCATAAGTGACATTTCGAAAAATTAGAAGCAGTACAACGTAGAAATCAATGCAAGATGCAACCACTATCAAACTGCCATGTTAAAAGCATCCAATCATGAGTGACTGATGCGGGATACACAACAGTAGTACTTTGATGTAAGAACATGGTATGATTGATAGATGTAGTGTATTCTAGACACAGAAAGGCATGTCATATGCACATGTATAACGTATAAACTCAGCAGGTGCAATTTAATCAAAATAGAATAAATACGGGCTAGACAACATATGCAACATGAAACCTACATCACACTCCCAAGTTAAATGTGTCTTATGGGTAAGTGATCATTGCAGGCATAAGTTGTAAGCTACGCAGATGCAATTCAACAAAATCAGAAGCAATACAAACTAGACATCATACGGAACATGCAACCACGTATAACAGTTCCAAGTTAGAAAATAGGTGCATAGTGAGATCATCAGGGGCATAGCGAGATAACTTGCTAAACTCATCCGCGTACTGAGCCACAGTACGGTTCCCCTGGCGTAAGTTGCGAAACTCACGCTTCTTCAGATTCATGGCTCCAGTGGAGACATGGGATGTACGGAAAGCTTGTTGAAATTGGTCCCATGTCACCGTGGCTATAGGGTAGGTGACAGTGTAATTCTCCCACCATGATGCTGCTGGTCCATCCAACTGATGTGCGGCAAAACGCACCTTCTCAGCATCAGTGCATCCTGCAGTGGTTAACTCCCTTCCAATCTTGCGGAGCCAATCATCTGCTACTATAGGCTCGGTGCTACTGGAAAACACCGGTGTCTGCAACCTCAGAAATCGGGCTAAGTTGTCAACTGGTGGTGGTGGTGGATTGTTGTTGTTGCCTTGGTTCTGAACTAACAACTGCATCAGGGTATTCTACTGCTGGATCAACTGAGTGAGCTCCGATGGGAAAGAAAAACCAAGGTCACCTCTCAGAGGCATCTCATGGGGTTTAGAGGGGAGAGATTAGAATAGAATGAGGTCTAATGAGAAAGCACTACCCATATGCACATGAGACAAACACAATCATTTCACTCAATCAATCAATAAAGTCATACAATCGGTCTAACTATCGCAAAGTGCTCGGACTACTCTATTTACATGGTGGACTACTACTACTACTGATATGGTGGTCTACTAAAAATACTCCTTGGTTGCAGACTCCATGATATCTGCTCCAGCTTCGTCTTCAAAGTCATCATCGCTCAGGTCAGAGTCGGTGTCGTCGATGATGATGTAGTCTTCCGGGCGAATCTACTTGTGTTCTTCGTCTTCTTCCACTGGTGTGGGGTCTCCCATGAATATTCCGATCTTCTTAATCAGGTCGTCATTCTTCTCCACTAGTACACCGATTTCCTCCTCATAATCTTCATGTGTAGCCTTGAGTTCTTCCTCCAGTTCCGCGATCCTAGTCATTGCCTTTTTTAGATCTATCATGCATGTGCACATCTAGTTCTCCTAGCGTCGAATGTGCTGGTTTAGTTCTTGAATGAAAGCCACAATTGATCTATCCTTTCTGGTGCTGATCATCTCCCATTGTTCATCTCAGCGCCCACAAATCTGGTAAATAGTATCCTTAAGCTCCTTTTGGTAAACTTCTCCAATGCGTCCCATGGTGATGTGAGCTGCCATACTCTTTCCTAAACTCCAGGTTGGTGCGTCAAAGGAAAACTCGATGGGTTTGGTTACTAGCGTGAAGGTCCTTGAATCATCCAGTGCTCTTCTTTTGGTAAAGTGGCGTTGTAGGTCCCGGTGAAGCTTGGTATTCCTATGTTCAGGTACCTAGTGACTTCCTTCAAGTGTCATCCAAAATGTGCTTCTTCATCCGGTTGTGCAAACTTGTTCCTTGCATCCGCCATCCTAAAGAGTAGAAAATGGAGAGGAGTCAGAAATGACGAGAGAATAGTGATCTATGGCTCTATCTTAGTGGTCGTGTCCTACACTCAGCGTGTGCTCTGATACAATCTTGTAGCGACCCGACCTCAAACGGTCAAGTCTCTGTGCTTCAATGTCATCCCTGGATCGGTAATGCTGACACACACAGTACTCGAGGATTTATAACAGAGTAGCAATCACACACTTATTATATCGAATGTCTCCAAACAGAACTTATTACAATAATATGGATTAAGGCCATCTAACACGATAACAGTGGAAGGCTTGGAAGATAAAGTGAGTCCATCAACTCCAACGGCATAGCTGAGCTGCACGGCAACGACCTAACGAACCTTACTCCTCATCTGAAAAGTCTGCAACATAATACGTTGCAGCCCGAAAATGGGTCAGCACATGGAATATGCTGGCAATATAACAC
>NW_024117929.1:0-10907 GCF_003073215.2 Triticum urartu | reverse complement strand
GTCCAGTCAAATGCGAAGACCCTTGCCCATTTTCCACTACATCCGGGCGCCGATGTAGCGCGCAACTAAGGATGCGACGACCCGATCCTCGCTCACTTGCCACCGTATCCGGATCAAGATAGAGCGCGCCACCTTGGGGGTGACGACCCGACCCTTGCCCATTTTCCACCACACCCATGTTTCGATGTAGCGCGTCGCTGAGAGGGTTACGCCCCAACGAAAATCTTTTGGGTTTCATCTCCATAAGAGTGGCTGAGTTTTTACGTTGGCTCGCCAAGCCTATCACAACCCTCCTCCTTTACCCGGGCTTGGGACCGGCTATGTTGAGACAACATAGGCGGAGTTTTGAGTAGGTAAATGATAAAAACATAATTTTTTGATGTGGAATGCTACGTAACATGTTTATCATGTAATCTTTCTTTATGTGACATGAATATTCAGATCCGTGATATTCAAAACAAAAGTTTAATATTGACATAAAAATAATAGTACTTCAAGTACACTAAAAAGCAATCATGTCTTTTCAAAATATAATGGCTAAAGAAAGTTATCCCTACAAAATCATATAGTCTTGTCATGCTCCATCTTCTTAGCACAAGGTATTTATCATGCACAACCCCGATGTTAGCCAAGCAATTGGTTCATACTTTTTAACGCGCTTCAGCCTTTTCAACTCTCACGCAATACATGAGCGTGAGCCATGGATATAACACTATGGTTGGAATAGAATATGATGTTGGAGGTTGTTTGGAGAAGACAAAAAGAAGGAAGTCTCACATTGACGAGGATAATCAATGAGCTATGGAGATGCCATCAATTGATTTCAATGCAAGGAGTAGGGATTGCCATGCAACGGATGCACTAGAGCAATAAGTGTATGAAAGCTCAAAAGAATACTAAGTGGGTGTGCATCCAACTTGCTTGCTCATGAAGACCTAGGGCATTTGAGGAAGCCCATAATTGGAATATACAAGCCAAGTTCTATAATGAAAAATTCCCACTAGTAATATATGAAAGTGACAAAATAGGAGACTCTATATCATGAAGAACATGGTGCTACTTTGAAACACAAGTGTGTGAAGGATAGTAACATTGTCCCTTCTCTCTTTTTACCTTTTTCTCTTTTTTCTCTTTTTCTTTTTGGGATCTTTGGCTTGTTTTTTATTTTCGATCGGAGTCTCATCCCAACTTGTGAGGGAATCATAGTGTTTATCATACTTTCCTCACATAGGACAATGCTCTAATAATGATGATCATCACATTTTTATTTACTTACAACTCAAGAATTACAACTCGATACTTGAACAAAGATCTGACTATATGAATGCCTCCGACGGTGTACCGGGATGTGCAATGATCTAGGGTGACATGAATAAAAAATATGAACGGTGGCCAAGCCACAAATACTATGCCAACTATATGATCATGCAAAGCAATATGACAATGATGATATGTGTCATAATAAAACGGAACGGTGGAAGTTGTATGGCAATATATCTCGGAATGGCTATGGAAATTCCATAATAGGTAGGTATGGTGGCTATTTTGAGGAAGATATAAGGTGGCTTATGTGTGGAAGGGTGTATCGTATCACGGGGTTTGGATGTACCGGCGAAGTTTGCACCACATCTCAAGTTGACAAAGGGCAATGCACGGTACCGAAGAGGCTAGCAAAATGCAGAAAGGTGAGAGTGTGTATAATCCGTGGACTCACATTAGTCATAAAGAACTCACATACTTATTGCAAAAGCCCTCGAAGCAAAGTACTGCTACGCATGCTCCTAGGGGAGAGGTTGGTAGGAGTTAACCATCGCGCGCTCCCGACCTCCATGATACGTCCATTTTGCATCATGTTTTCCTACTGTTATTTATGATGTTTTATCCATAATAATGCTTTTTGGAGTAATTCTAATGCCTTTTCTCTCATAATATGCAAGGTATACACAAAGAGGGAGAATTCCGGCAGCTGGAAATCTGGACCTGGAAAAGCTACGCCTGGCTACCTATTCCGCACAACTCCAAACAAGCTGAAACTTCATGGAGATTTTTTTATGGAATATTTAAGGAATATTGGAGCAAATAACTACCATAGGGGGCCCACCAGGTGGGCATAACCCACCTGGGCGCGCCAGGGAGCCTAGGCGCGCCCGGGTGGGTTGTGCTCACCCAGGCCCACCTCCGATGCCCATCTTCTGGTATATAAGTCGTTTTGACCTAGAAAAACTTAGGAGAGGACTTTCATGATGAAGCGCCGCTGTCTCGAGGCGGAACTTGGACAGGAGCACTTTTGCCTCCGGTGGAGCCATTCCGCCGGGGGAACTTCCCTCCCGGAGGGGGAATCATGGTCGTCATCATCATCAACAACTCTCCCATCTTGGGGAGGGCAATCTCCATCAACATCTTCAACATCACTATCTCATCTCAAACCCTAGTTCATCTCTTGTGTTCAATCTTGTTACCGGAACTATAGATTGGTGCTTGTGGGTGACTAGTAGTGTTGATTACATCTTGTAGTTGATTACTATATGGTTTATTTGGTGGAAGATTATATGTTCAGATCCAACATGCTATTTAATACCCCTCTGATCTTGAGCATGATTATCATTTGTGAGTAGTTACTTTTGTTCTTAAGGTCATGGGAGAAATCGTGTTGCAAGTAATCATGTGAACTTGATATGTGTTCGATATTTTGATAGTATGTATGTTGTGATTCCCTTGGTGGTGTCATGTGAACGTCAACTACATGACACTTCACCACATTTGGGCCTAAGGAAATGCATTATGGAGTAGCAATTAGATGATGGGTTGCGAGAGTGACAGAAGCTTAAACCCCAGTTTATGCGCTATTTCGTAAGGGACCAATTGGATCCAAAAGTTTAATGCTATGGTTAGAATTTATTCTTAATACTTTTCTCATAGATGCGGATGCTTACGGGAGGGTTAATCATAAGTAGGAGGTTTGTTCAAGTAAGAACAACACCTAAGCACCGGTCCACCCACATATCAAATTATCAAAATATCGAACACAAATTAAACCAACATGATGAAAGTGACTAGATGAAATTCCCATGTACCCTCAAGAACGCTTTGCTTATCATAAGAGACCGTTTTGGCATGTCCTTTGCCTCAAAAGGATTGGGCTACCTTTCTGCACTTTTGTTACTACTATCGCTACTTGCTCGTTACAAATTATCTTGCTATCAAACTACTCTGCTACTTACAATTTTAGCCTTTGCAGACATTACCTTGCTGAAAATCACTTGTCATTTCCTTCTGCTCCTCGTTAGGTTCGTTCGCCGCTCTTTCTTATAGAAAAGAGCCACAATTGATCCTCTATACTTGTGGGTCATCAACGCTATTTTCTGGCGCCGTTGCCGGGGAGTGAAGTGCCTTTGGTAAGTGGAATTTAGTAAGGAAACATTTATATAGTGTGCTGAACTTTATTATCACTTGTTACTATGGAAAATAATCCTTTGAGGGTTTGTTCGGGGTATCTTCACCTCGACCGGAACCACAATTAGTTACCCCTAAACCTACTGCACCTATTGAAAATATTGAATATGAAATTCCTTCGGGTATGATAGAACAACTGCTAGCTAATCATTATGCAGGAGATGGAACCGAGCATCCTGATATGCATTTGATATATGTAGAACAAATTTGTGGATTGTTCAAGCTTGCAGGTTTACCCAGAGATGAAGTTATGAAGAAGGTTTTCATCTTTGAAGAGAAAATCATTGGCATGGTATAGGCTATGCGATGATATTGGATATTGGATATAGGAATCGTCTGAAATTGGAGTTCGATCAAAATTTTTATCCTATGCATCTAGTTCATCGTGATAGGATATATATATATATATATATATATAATTTTGGCCTTGTGAATGAGAAAGTATCGCTCTAGCTTGGGGGAGGCTTAAGTCAATGTTATATTCATGCCCCAATCATGAGCTCTCAAGAGAAATTATTATCCAGAACTTTTATGCTCGGCTTTCTCGTAATGATCAAACCATGCTTGATACTTCTTGTGCTGGTTCTTTTATGAAGAAGACTATTGAATTCTGGTGGGATCTTTTGGAAAGAATTAAACGCAACTCTGAAGATTGGGAACTTGACAAAGGTAAAGAGTCAACTATTAAACTTAAGTATGATTGTGTTAAAACTTTTATGGATACCGATGCTTTTCAAAAGTTTAGCACTAAATATGGACTTGACTCTGAGATAGTAGCCTCCTTTTGTGAATCATTTGCTACTCATGTTGATCTCCCTAAAGAGAAGTGGTTTAAATATCACCCACCTAGTAAAGAAGAAACTAAAGAACCGGTACCAGTTAAACACTATACCATAGCAAAACTAAGGGGGTCACCTTCTCTGTCGGGAAAACATGCTAATAGAGGCAGACTAACTGCCGGGAATGTTCTTTGCCGGCAATTACGAACTGCCCTTGAAAGTCCTGCTGGGAAAGAGAATTCCCTGCAGTTAGGGGAAACCCCGGCAGATTATCTGCCCTTCATGCTAGTATCTTTGCCGGCAGTTAAAACTATTCCCGGCATAGAGATATTTCCTGGCAGTTTGGCAATTTAGGGCAAATAGAAGAGTTCCTGGCAGTTTTTCCGCATGTAATTGATGCATCTGCAAGCACACAAATCCCCTATAATATAGTTCAACAACAATAATTTATGTTCACTACATTTCATGCCATACATATATGTAACGACATACATTCATATTAATTAAAGTTGCATCACTTTAAGAGATAATCTGTATCCATGTATATATCTGGGCAATTCATCATTCATACTCCCTCTGTAAACTAATATAAGAGTGTTTAGATCACTAGTTTAGTGATCTAAACGCTCTTATATTAGTTTACGGAGGGAGTACATATGGTTACAAGTCAGTATTACAGGACAGCCAAAAGCACACAGATCCTTAATGTCTACATGGAGACATACATTTGTAGGTTCATCATACAAGTCCAACATTACAACATAGACAAAAGAGCAAAATATAAGGAGTGGTTTTAATTAGAAATATATCCAGCAGAAGATCGTTTTAGCTCACAAAACACCTCTTGAAACATGTGGATGCAAAAGTATTATACTAGTGACTTGTAAAAAAGAGGGCAAAATAGATCATATCGATTGGAAGAACACATATCCCACAAACACAACTGTAAGCAAAGCAATTAACATAATAGAATGACTAACTTGAAGTTTCTATGTTTATTATTAGCGAAGATGGCAAGGTATGATTACTTTTCACTAGAATGGCCCTTGTGATCAGAATTGTGATTATAATTTTAAACTAAATATAAAACAATCCATGGTTATGTGTCCTGACTAAAAACTCTTCATTCTTCTAGTTCCAACCTACAGGTACGGGTATATAAACAAAATGGTGGGCATTGGGGCCAAATTCATACACACATGACACACACACTCAGCCCAACAATTATTAACTAGTGGGCCTCAATGCAAAAATATCAGTTGCACTGACAAGGACTACCCAACTTCGATAGTACAAAATAGGAGGGGCATGAAGTTGTCCTTACAATTGTAGCTTCATCACACAATGCATTAATAAAGCACATTAATTCAGATAAACTTACTACTAAATTATGCCAAATATTTCCATTCTCACATCAAGCAGCAATAGTACACATAATATTTCAAACGGAAGCTCAAATTTGATAAGAGAAAAAAGAAGGAATATATGACACTAGAAATACCACCCTCATCGCTAGTGACCAGTTACCCTATTTCAATAGCATACAAAACCACTAAACCATTAGCAGAAATGGCTCAATACGCTTCCAGTTTCAACAAGATGGACCACAAAACAAATGCTGGCAGCAAGGGACTAACAGGATCAGGTAGGCTTATTCAGATAGCATGATAATAGTTCTTGAAGGACAAAAATAAACAGAAGAGTTGGCCCTGGTACTCTCTAGCATTCATCCCAAACAACCAGGAAAATAAGGTCTAATTTTTGCAAGAGCTAGTTCATTATACTTTACTGTAATATTCAGGAATTCTAAGAAGATGTAAGACCTTCTAGATGTGAGGATTGGTACCGGCTGTGATGGTTGCTTCTTCAGAACTTTGCGAACAACCTCCATCTGCATACATAGGATTATCAATAGGATGCCATTTCAGAAACCTGAAACAAGACAAATATAAGAGAATGACATTATGTTATAGACTAAAGTAATAATCTAAGAGAGAATGCTTTATACTTAGGGAGTCTTTTGGGCGAGAGTTGTGTTTTGATGTTCTAGTTGATTCTCTTGTTGGACCAACACTTGCTTCTTTTGTTGTGTGATTTCTGCTCGATTTTCTAGCATTGGTCTATTTGATAGCTTCTTCACCTGCCAATAAAACAAGTTTTCAGTCAAACAATACCATGCAACGATAGAAACAAATTACAAGGTATTGAAAATATAGTCAAACGATGCCACACAATGATATTAACAAATCAAGTATTCAGTTATGATTATTCCTGTACTCAAACTCACATGATTGTATTATAAGGATGAAGTCAGACACAAATATATATTGTTTCACTTTTGATGAAGATACAACCATTGGAAGATTTACAATCCCTTTCTAAGGACTTTGTGATTCCATCTGAATGAATCTGGTTGGATTCACTTCGCCATATGATAACCCACAAGTATAGGGGATCACAACAGTTTTAGAGGGTAGAGTATTCAACCCAAATTTATTGATTCGACACAAGGGGAGCCAAAGAATATTCTCAAGTATTAGCAGCTGAGTTGTCAATTCAACCACACCTGGAAACTTAATATCTGCAGCAAGTGTTTAGTAGCAAAGTAATATGATAGTAGTGGTAACGGTAGCAAAAGTAATATTTTTGGTATTTTGTAGTGATGATAACAATAGCAACGAAAAAGTAAATAAGCGAAGAACAATATATGGAAAGATCATAGGCATTGGATCGGTGATGGAGAATTATGCTGGATGTGGTTCCTCATGTAACAGTCATAACATAGGGTGACACAGAACGAGCTCCAATTCATCAATGTAATGTAGGCATGTATTCCGAATATAGTCATACATGCTTATGGAAAAGAACTTGCATGACATCTTTTTCCTACCCTCCCGTGGCAGCGGGGTCCTAGCGGAAACTAAGGGATATTAAGGCCTCCTTTTAATAGAGTACCAGACCAAAGCATTAACACATGGTGAATACATGAACTCCTCAAACTATGGTCATCACTGGGCGTGGTCCCGATTATTGTCACTTCGGGGTTGCCGGATCATAACACATAGTAGGTGACTATAGACTTGCAAGATAGGATCGAGAACTCACATATAGTCATGAAAACATAATATGTTCAGATCTGAAATCATGGCACTCGGGCCCTAGTGACAAGCATTAAGCATAGCAAAGTCATAGCAACATCAGTCTCAGAACATAGTGGATACTAGGGATCAAACCCTAACAAAACTAACTCGATTACATGATAAATCTCATCCAACCCATCACCGTCTAGCAAGCCTACGATGGAATTGCTCACGCACGTCGGTGAGCATCATGAAATTGGTGATCGAGGATGGTTGATGATGACGACGGCGATGGATTCCCCTCTTCGGAGCCCCGAACGGACTCCAGATCAGCCCTCCTGAGAGAGTTTAGGGCTTGGCGGCGGCTCCGTATCGTAAAACGCGATGAATCTTTCTCCCCGTTTTTTTCTCCCCGAACACGAATATATGGAGTTGGAGTTGAGGTCGGTGGAGCTCCAGGGGGCCCACGAGGCAGGGGGCGCGCCCAGGGGGGCAGGCGCGCCCCCACCCTCGTGGCTAGGGTGTGCCCCCCTGGCCTTGATTCTTTGCCAGTATTTTTTTATTATTTCCAAAAATAATCTCCGTGGAGTTTTAGGTCATTCCGAGAACTTTTGTTTCTGCACATAAATAACACCATGGCAATTCTGCTGAAAACAGCGTCAGTCCGGGTTAGTTCCATTCAAATCATGCAAGTTAGAGTCCAAAACAAGGGCAAAAGTGTTTGGAAAAGTAGATACGACGGAGACGTATCACCATACTTTCTTATTTTACTATTACAGATATACATTGTTAAACATAAGGGATTTCAGTACAAGTGTAACACATACATATGAAAATATTATTAGATACTGTGATCGCATGAATATATGATAGCAAAAACAGCTACATCAGACTAGAAGATACACATGACATGTAGTGGTACTCTTCTTCTACTTCCTTTTTGTGTGAAGGCAATCTTGAATTGTTGACTTTTCATGGTGCGATTAATGTGTGTGCAAACATGTTCAATCATTGTCTAACACCTAGACAAGAAAAAAGTGCAGCTCTCTATAGCGTTTAGTCCCTATATACCTCGGTTTACCGCCAGCCATCATTTCCCGTTGTAATGATCATGGGATGTTATATGAAATGAGCCTCATCTCCATTTAAAGTATGGGAGCCTAAACATATGAAATGAAATTATGCTTTGTAAACATATGAGCTCCTTAATGGCCGCAGAAAAAATAACATAAGCATACGACCATAATCATTCTGAAAGGCTTAAATCCTTAGTGTGTAACTTCGTACTAATAAATTCATCCGATTTAATCCTCTAAGAACCGTACCAGATGTTGGTTTGACAAAAACTCAAACACCTAGTGTGCAAGGATAACAAACAATATCAACAAACCACAACCAACGCCAAATTTTTTAAATTGATGTTTTGAGACGGGATTCCCATTAGTAAGAAGCATCAACTATGGAGCACTCCCATGCAGAACATAAGTGAAATCAAGACAATGAATGACTTACTTCACTTGGACCTCCTTCCACGCAAGACATCGTGCTGCTGTGCGCCGCGAAGCAGAGGCAGTAATGGAGACGGGGATGCAGAAGTGTCATGGTGGGGGATTGAGACGGCGGCTTGGGTGACGAGGGGGATGCAGTGGCGTCGTACTCGAGGAATGAGGCAATGGTTCTGGGCGGGGGGCGGTTGCGGCATGGATCCATGGGGGCGACGGCGTGGGTTGCTGGTGTAGGTCGTCGCCGATGGGGACTAGGTGGCGGCGTGGGATGTTGGAGGCACGGATGTAGATCACTGCCATGGGGACTGGGTGGTGGCATCGGTGGGAAGGCGTGCAGGTGTGGGCCGTCGCCGATGGGGATTGGGTGGCATCGTGTGTTGGGGGTGCGGGAGCGCTGGCGTGGGACAGAGGTCTCGGGGAAGCGGCGTGCTTGATGAAGGGGATGGGGATGGGGGCGGCGGTGCTTGGCCAGGCTAGGTCGGCGACGATGTTGCTAGGGTTGGTGGCGTCCACGGAACAGTGCGGCGGCTGAGGGAAGGAGCGGCGGTAGAGAAGGGGAAAGAAAATAAGGCTGCGGGTGGGCTTTCCAGAGACTTCTACTGTTTTTGGGCCTGAATTGTTTTTCGGCCCACCAACGAGATTCCCGACAGTGAATTCGACGCCATTTGATTTGAGGGCAATTACACTGATCCTAAAGATGCCGGCAGATGGGTTGCCCTTCTTCCTTTCTCATTCCCAGTAGATAACATGACCTGTACAATTTTTCCCGGCAGATAAAGCTTTGACGGCAGTTAACTGCCCCAAATTCGTAATCTTTCCTGGCAGTTAATTGCCCATAAACTTGTGTCGTGGTGTAGTGAAAGAAGAAACTATACTTTACAATGTTGATCCAGTTGTTCCTACTACTTATATTGAGAAACCACCTTTCCCTGTTAGGATAAAGGAATATACTACAATTTCAACTATGGTTAACAAAAGCTATATTAGAACACCTAAACCTGATGAACAAATTAAAGTAGAACCTAGTATTGCTATGGTTAAAGATCTCTTGGAAGAAGATATGGATGGGCATGTTATTTACTCACTGGTACAGCGACGTGCTATACAAATGGTTTTTAACCCCTTTCCGCGACGACATTTGGAACCGTCGCCAAGTGAGTGTGGGCGATAAGGGGGGGGTCCTTCCCACACGACCCAGAAATCGTCGGGGATAGGCCCTCCTGGGACACAGGCTGGGGCCGTGTGCATCGAAACCTAGTCATTTCTGTAGGTATGTACATCCCACACGGTAATCCGAGAAAAACATTTCCGTAGGTATGTACATTCCACACGGTGAATCCTAGAAAATCATTTTCGTAGGTATGTACATCCCACACGGTGAATCCCGGAAAATCATTTCCGCAGGTATGTACATCCCACATGGTGAATCCTAGAAAAACATATCTATATGTATGTATATCACACATAGTTCTTTGTGTGGAAACGTTTGTGCAAGGTGGCCTAACGCAAATAGTTCGCTGCTGGAAGCCATGTGTGATTGTTAGTAGATCGAACACGCCTACTTTCTAGAAACCGTGCGGGTTGTTTGAGTTCATCGCCCATGGTGCTGTTTGAATAACCGTCTGCAATAGAAAACCCCAATAAGCAGGGTAATTAGCCTATTATTGATAATCCATGTACTAATGAAACTGATATTTCTTATAAAACATGCCAGATATTTCATATTCGTATAAAAGCAACCAGGATTTCATAATCGAATTACATCAGATAGCTTCGGCACTCAGTTACGCCATTACACAACAGCACCAAGTTTCACAGGCAGCATCAAAAACCTTTGGAAAGTAGCATCATACACGGTAAATAGACAGATGAATCTCATCTGGGAAACTGCAGAAGCGGAAGGCAAATATTGAGCCTTCAGTGATGTTGAATGTCCTTGTAACCTTAGGCCAGTGGCTATGGATAATTGCCCACCCAACCTTCGTCCTCTTCAGCAAGACTTCAATATTGTACCGTGGGTGTTGAATGAATACCTTCCTCGCTTCTTGACCATGCAGGTGGTTTGAGAGGTAATCATCGGTGCACTGCTT
>NW_024117928.1:0-91958 GCF_003073215.2 Triticum urartu | reverse complement strand
CAATACCACCTTGTCATTGTCCGGACAGGCCTTCCCAAAGAAAATTGATGACTTCTGCAAGTTGACTTTCTGACCCGAAGCCACTTCATATCTTGTGAGAATGTCTTTGAGTACTTGGAAGCTTCCCTCTGTTCCTTGAAGAAACACTATACTGTCATCTGCAAACAACTGGTGTGTCACTTGGGGCCAGTGCACCCAAACGAGACCCCTTTTATCAAGTCATCCTCTTGTGCTCTTTTTAATAATGCAGAGAAGCCCTCAACGCAAAATAGCAATAAATATAGAGACAAAGGATCACCCTGTCGGAGCCCTCTAGATGGCGTGAAAGACGTTGACATGCCCCCATTTAACTTAACCCTGAAATTTGCAGACGTCACACATCACATAATCATGGAAATCCACCCAGGCTCAAAACCAAACTTTGACAACATCTGCTCCAGAAAAATCCATTCCACTCTATCGTATGCCTTCATCATGTCCAGTTTGACCGCGCACAAAGGTTTCTTGCATTTCCTGGTTCGTATAGCATGCACACACTCATACACCACCAAGACATTATCCGTGATGAGCCTTCCAGGTACGAAAGCACTTTGCTCTTCAGATATCAGCACTGGCAAGATTACCTTCAACCTGTTAGCAAGGACTTTTGATGCAATTTTATAAAGTACATTACATAAACTTATCGGTCTGAACTGGGAAAGCAACTCCGGTGAGTTGACTTTAGGAATCATGACTATTACTGTTGCATTAAACACGTCAGGCGCAGCCACACCACCCAAACGCGCTAGGAGGGGCTTCTAGGAAGTTCCAGTCGGTCTTTTCTGGTTTTGGGAAGCTTCCTAAACATAGTTCTTTAATATTTCTTTTCAATTTTTGTTTTTTTCTCTTGTTTATTTTTTCTGTCATTTTTATTTCCTTTTTCCTTCTTCCTATTATATTTTAGAAAAATTAGAATTTCATTATTTTGTTTCTTTTTTCCTTTTTCTTTTTTTATTATTTGTTTTTCAAGTTGAACTTTCTTTTTAATATTTTTCGAAAACTACAGCTTTTGTTCAGCTTTCCAAAAAATGTTCCTCTTTTTA
This sequence comes from Triticum urartu, assembly GCF_003073215.2. Lineage (NCBI taxonomy): Eukaryota > Viridiplantae > Streptophyta > Magnoliopsida > Poales > Poaceae > Triticum > Triticum urartu. The sequence continues at coordinate 90,876 of NW_024117928.1, read as the reverse complement.
AAATTTGTCCACAAATTAAAAAAAAATTGAGTTTCAAATATGTACAGGAATTTCAGAAAAGTTTTACTTTTAATATTTAGTTAGAATTTAAAAATATGTCTAGGAATTCGAGAAAATGTTCTTCTATAAAAAATAGTTCTCAAATTGGAAAAGTGTTGAAGGTATAAAAAATGTTCAAGATTTTGAAAAATGTTCGCGGTTCCAAAATTTGGTCAGAAATTCGAAAAATGTTCATGAATTTCATAAAATGTTCATGCTTTCATTTTTTTGTTCGTCATTTCATGAAATATTCCATTTTAAATTTTTTATTCAGCAATTCAAAAAATGTTCATGGTTTTAAATTTTTGTTTGGAATATCATGAAATGTTCCATTTTTTAAAATTTTATTCACCAATTCAAGAAATGCTCACGCTTTCAAATTTGTTCAAAAATTCAAGAAATGTTCAAGAATTTAAAAAAATGTTCGCGCTTTCGAATTTTGTTCATAATTAAATGAAATATTCTATTTTAAGTTTTTTATTCAGCAATTAAAAAAATGTTCGTGGTTTCAAATTTTTGTTTGGAATATCATGAAATGTTCCATTTTTCAAATATTAGTTCACAAATTCAAAAAATGTTCACGCTTTCAAATTTGTTTAGAATTTCATAATTTGTTCACAAATTCAAAAAATGTTCGCATTTTAAATGTTTGCCCAATTTGTTCCAAAATTCAAAAAATGGTTCATGTTTCTCCGAAACAATTTATGCCTTTTCAATTTTTTTGTTCACATATTCGAAATATGTTCCGGTCTCTAATTTTTTCATTAATTCAAATAATGTGCACACTTTTTAAAATATACACAATAAAAGAAATTACACTTTAAAAATCAATGTAGCAACTAATTTCGGGCTCGCTATAGTACACAAGTCAGGTTTTGTACTTTAAGCTGGGCGTTGTTGTTCAGCCGACTAAACTAGTCTACCCTAGTGGCCACGTGTGCGCGGTCGCAATCAGTTGGTCGTCAGTTTGAATCCCCTCCGCGCCTGCCACTTCTTTTTGCCATCTTTTTCGACCCGCGGTGGAGCTTCATGGGCCAGCCCAGTCGAGCTGCCCTGTGCGTGGCGCCGCCAATTTGACGCAAAGAACATCAAATAGGGGCTCCTGGAGGAGACAACCTCGTTCGTCCATGCGTAGCTGCCTGCTGCAGTGCTTTATGTTCTTTTTACACTGCACGTGCATGAATGGGAGTGGTTTATTCGAATATACAATTCTGAGCCCGGGTTTATCTGCACCCGCTCAAGAAACAACTCATACAAAATTCAAAAAAAAATCATGCGCATGAATGGGCTGGCCCAATATGAGGTGAGGGAGGAAAAAGCTTCAGCAATAGAAGCTGCTTGTATCGCTAAAGACGATAAATAATCGTCGCCGGAGGAGACAACCTCGTTGGTCCACGTGTGGCTGCCTGCTGTAGTGCTTTAGTGGGCTAGACCCTGGGCCCAACTTAAAATCCAGTCTTCTTTTAGCAAATTAAAATTTAGCTTTTTTAGAAACAGTGTAATTTTATTCATACTTGTAACAGTTACATGTACATTGATTTGAAACTAAAATCCAAGAAAATACATTGGTAAAGACTTCAGTAAAGAGGCTGCAAATAGATTGGAACAACGATATTGTCACTCTTACACCCACGTTGTCGGTGTATAAAACATGGGCATTTTATACCCTGACCTATGCACAGACAAGAGGCAGTGCCCCCCCTCCCCTTGCCAAATAAAGTTATAAATAAGACTCTCAAGCCAAGGGAGCCACTCCTTGAGAGATCAAGGAGTGCATCAAGAAGACCAAGATTCAAGGAACAAGACAAGCATAAGGGCAACTCCAGAAGCAGCCCTTGCCGGCAAGGCCGAGCTGGCAAGACGAAGGCCCGACAAGCTCCTTGGCCGACAAGCTCCTTGGCCGGCAAGCTCCTGCCAGCTGCCAGCGCTACACCTCATCGAGTAGCAAGTCGCTGATCAGTGAGGTGTCGAGCCCGTAGGCAGTTAGGTGAGGCTTGTCGGACACGTGTCACCTCGTCGGAAGGATTTTTACCTTTATTGACACCCGTCCAAATGGCGTGTCAAGCTAATAGGAGTTAGCTGAGCAAGCGGTGCAGCAACCTTGCCCGGGCTCCTCCTCCTCGCGACTCCTAACGATGCATTTAATGCTTTTTGTGCTAACTAGCAGAGTTAGGTATGATAGCACTGTTGCTATCTAATCATCATGTAATTATCTTTTTGTCACTGTGGTTACCCCTTTAGCTATAAAAGGGGGTGAAAGTGCGTTATATCGATTAGAGGGGGTGAATAGGCGATTTTTACAAATTCGTCACTGAGGAATTTCAGGGTGAGGAAATTCCTAAGCAATGAACTACTTAGCAGCGGAATAAGTACTCAGATGCAAGCATAACAAAGTAGTAGCACAATCATCATGAAGAAATGAAAACAAGCACAGGGTACAGAAAGCGTAAACACAGGATAAGCAGGCTGAGGACAAACTGACTGAAGAAATTGAGAAAATCTTTAGTCAAAGTCTTCAAAGGTAACAATCAAGAACAACAACACAATAATGAGAAAATGAAAGGGTTGAAGAAACAGAACCAGTTAGCTCGGTGAAGACAATGATTTGGTAGACCAATTCCAATTGCTGTGACAGTCATACGTCTGGTTAGAGAGGCTAGGTATTTAAACCTGAGGACACACAGTCCTCACCATATTCTCCTTGAGCTAAGGTCACACAGGCCTCGCCCAATCACTCGTAGCAAGTCTTCAGGTGACTTCCAGACCTTCACAAACTCGGTCACTGGGTGATCCATAATTTCCTCTCTGATGCTCTAGACCATGACGCCTAACCGTCTGAAGGATGCACAGTCCTCAAAGGTAACAAGCGTCGGTTCCACACACGAACAATATCTTCAGTGATGCTCAATCACTTTGGGTTTGTAGGTGTTTTTTTTGGTTTGGGGTTTTGGATTTTTCCTCACTTGATAATTTTCGCTCAAAGTCCTCGGAGGATGGGATGCTCTCAATGACAAGTGTCAGTTTCTCGCGGAGCAGCCAACCAGTTAGTGGTTGTAGGGGGGCGGCTATTTATAGCCTAGGGAGCAGTCCAACATGATAAGACATAAATGCCCTTCAATGATATGACCGTTAGGTGGATAAGATATTTTGGGATAGCTGGCGCATAGCACAGCAACTGTTGGAAATTCAAGGTTCAACTTCCTTAGGGCTATCATGTTCCTCACTTGTAGGCAATCCGCACTGGCGAATTCCTAACTCCTTAGTCAGAACAAATTTCTCAGAGACCAGAAGAAATTCGTCTCTGTTATTGAAGAAATTGACTGAACTGTTTGAGATTTCCAATGGCTTCACTCGAAGGGATTGGCAGGTGTAGGATTTTGAGTTGAGCATCACATGGAAACTTTTCCTTAGTTTTACCTCGACCCCCTTTAACAGTACGGTGTTTCCTATGACTCAAGAAAGAGAAAATGAAAATACGAAAACGAATGTCTTCACGCTTCATGTTCCTTGCATCAATACCAAGTCTTCAGGATCACACCAATTTCTTCACTTTCAAAGTCTTCAGAAAACCAAAGTCTTTAGTTGAAGACATTCGTTTTTAGGGGTCGACTCTCTCTGTAAATATCAAACTCCTCATAGACTTATAGACCTGTGTACACTCACAAACTCATTAGTCCCTTAACCTATAAGTCTTCAATACAGCAAAATTACTAAGGGGCACTAGATGCACTAACAATCTCCCCCTTTTTGGTGATTGATGACAGTATAGGTTAAGTTTTCAACGGGGATAAACATATGAAGAGTAAATACTGATATTGAGAAATTTGATTGCAAGATATAGAAGAACTCCCCCTGAAGATGTGTATGTGTCAGGAATTTGCTTTTGAGAAGCAATGCACATTGAAGAGTAGTATCATGGAGATCTCCCCCTATATCTTGTAATTCATACACGCATTTAACATATGATATGAAGAATTTGAAATGCATGATGAAATATGATGGCTGATGTAATTCAGCATGCGTGCATTATCATTTATGAGGAAATAGCATGCAGAGGAACATAGCAAAAGTATCAGACCACCATCGGAGTTAAGATTACAACTCGGTCCAACAAAGTTTTCAGAAGAACGAGAGTTGTAACTTAGCAAAAAAACGCCCATAAATAGATAGACCCGCTTGAAGATTAACTCAAATTTCTCCCCCTTTGTCATCGAATGACCAAAAGGGACGAAAAATCAGGACTAACGCCCCTGAAGAATATCATCATGAAGTCGATGGAGGAGCACCAGCGTTGTTTGGGTCGGTTATTCAAGTAGGGCCTGCCGCAGTGTCGTCCAAGTCTTCATTTTCATCAATCTCGTGCGATGAAGAATAAGAGCTGGACACTAAGTGAGGAACTTTGACCTTCTTGAATTTCTTCGAAGGTGGCTGAGACCAGTCAAAGTCGTGCTTGAAGCCCATCTGTTTAAGATCTTCTTCACCGTAGAGATGAGATAGAACATCCCAGGTGCGATCAAAAACTTCATGGAGGTAGTAATGGTTCTTCTTCACTGAATTCTGAGTGATGGTCATGTTCTGAAGAATTGAACCAAACTGACACTTGACCCATTTATGATTGCAATCGACCTTCTGGTGAAGAATGAGGAGAAGCTCACGATCAGTCAGCACCCTTGGAGCTGTGCCTTGAGGATTTTGCCTTGAAGCATTGGCGGCAGAGTCATGAGTGGCAGAGTCATCATTGATGGAGTAGGATGCAGCTTTGCGAAACTGTCCATCCAAAGGACGAATGCCTTCATCGATAATAGCAGACTTGCCCTTCTCATCAGATGAGGAAATAGGTCGTTGGAAGATTTCAATGGGCGACAAGTAGCCGAGATGATTCTGAAAATCAGCCTTGTAATTGATTGAAGACCTTGATCTGAGGAATCTCGTAATCCAATGAGTGTAGGGCTTCAACTCAAAAGGTGACAGTGCAACATTGGCCAGAGTCCTCATGAAGAAATCATGGTAGTTGATTGGAACGCCATGAATGATGTTGAAAAGCAAATTCTTCATGATGCCAACGACTTCTTCTTCATTTGAATCGTGGCCTTTGATAGGACTCAGGGTCTTGGTCAGAATGTGATAGATAGTCCTCAACACATATAGCAATTCCTTCACGAGGAATTTGGTTCTGTGGGCTTGACCAGGCTTCAGCGGCTTCATCAATACTTGCATGTAATGATCAGATAGCTCGGCACTAGTGCACGTCGGTCTTAAACAAACGGTTTTTAACCCCTTTTCGTGACGACAATTGGAACCGTCGCCAAGTGAGTGAGTGCGATAGGGTGTCCTTCGCACACGACCCAGAAATCGTCGGGGATAGGCCCTCCTGGGACCCAGGCTGGGGCCGTGTGCGATCGGGCGAGGCATCGAAACCCAATCATTTCCGTAGGTATGTACATCCCACACGGTAATCCGAGAAAATCATTTCCGTAGGTATGTACAACCCACACTATGAATCCCAGAAAAACATTTCCGTTCATATGTATATCACACACAGTCAATCCAAGGAATACGTTTCAGTTCTTATGTACATCCCACACAGTCAATCCAGGGAACACGTTTCCGTTCGGACGTACACCCCACACAGTTTTATGTGTAGGCTCGTGTGTGAAAGACGTAACTATCACACATGGTTTGCCATGGTTATGAAGGAAATATGCCCTAGCGGCAATAATAAAGTTATTATTTATTTCCTTATTTCATGATAATTTTTTATTATTCATGCTATAATTATATTAACCGGAAACTTAATACATGTGTGAATACATAGACAAACAGAGTGTCACTAGTATGCCTCTACTTGACTAGCTCGTTAATCAAAGATGGTTATGTTTCCTAACCATAGACATGAGTTGTCATTTGATAAATGGGATCACATCATTAGGAGAATGATGTGATTGACTTGACCCATTTCGTTAGCTTAACACTTGATCGTTTTAGTTTACTGCTATTGCTTTCTTCATGAATTATACATGTTCCTATGACTATGAGATTATGTAACTCCCGATTACCGGAGGAACACTTTGTGTGCTACCAAACGTCACAACGTAACTGGGTGATTATAAAGGTGCTCTACAGGTGTCTCCGATGGTACTTGTTGAGTTGGCATAGATCGAGATTAGGATTTGTCACTCCAATTGTCAGAGAGGTATCTCTGGGCCTATCGGTAATGCACATCACTATAAGCCTTGCAAGAAATGCAACTAATGAGTTAGTTGCGGGATGATGCATTATGGAAACGAGTAAAGAGACTTGCCGGTAACGAGATTGAACTAGGTATTGAGATACCGATGATCGAATCTCGGCCAAGTAACATACCAATGACAAAGGGAACACCGTATGTTGTTATGCGGTTTGACCGATAAAGATCTTCGTAGAATATGTAGGAGCCAATATGAACATCCAGGTTCCGCTATTAGTTATTGACCGGAGACGTGTCTCGGTCATGTCTACATAGTTCTCGAACCCGTAGGGTTCACACGCTTAACGTTCGGTATTATAAGTTTATGTGATTTGATGTACCGAAGGTAGTTCGGAGTCCCAAATGAGATCGGGGACATGATGAGGAGTCTCGAAATGGCCGAGACATAAAGATCGATATATTGGACGACTATATTCAGACATCGGAAAGATTCCGAGTGATTCGGGTATTTTTCGGAGTACCTGGGAGTTACGGGAATACGGGGAAGAAGTATTGGGCCTCATGGGCCAAGTGGTGGAAGAGAGGAGGCAAGGCGCGCGACCCCCTAGCCCAAACCGAATTGGACTAGGGGGCCGGGCCCCCTTTCCTCCTTTCCTCCCTCTTCTTCCTTCTCCCTCTCCTCCTTCCTTTCCTCCTCCTAGTAGGAGTAGGAAAGGGGAGTCCTACTCCTACTAGGAGGAGGACTCCTCCTCCTGGCGCGCCCTGCAAGGGCCGGCCGGCCTCCCCCCTTGCTCCTTTACATACGGGGGTAGGGGGCACCCTAGAACACAGAAGTTCATTGTTCCAAGCCATGTGCGGCGCCCCCTCCACCATAATCCACCTCGATCATATCGTAGAGGTGCTTAGGTGAAGCCCTGCGTCGGTAGCAACATCATCACCGTCATCACGCCGTCGTGCTGACAGAACTCTCCCGTGAAGCTCTGCTGGATCAGAGTTCGTGGGACGTCATCGAGCTGAACGTGTACTGAATTCGGAGGTGCCGTGCGTTCAGTACTTGGATCGGTCGGACCGTGAAGACGTATGACTACATCAACCGCGTTCTCATAACGCTTCCGCTTACGGTCTACGAGGGTATGTATACGATACTCTCCCCTCTCGTTGCTATGCATCACCATGATCTTGCATGTGCGTAGGAATTTTTTTGAAATTACTACGTTCTCCAACAGGTTAACTGTTTGCGGTTATCAACTATATCACGCACAATTTGATGAATAAAATTGTTTGGCATTGGGCTATCCATCGCAAGCGCTTTTTCTGCTAGAACCGTTTGCAAAGGTCCATGACACATTTAGTAGGTTTATTAGTTTACAATTAATAATTCCAGTATTACGCAAATTCACATTTCATATCGAACAGTTGTTTGCCAATTTCATATCAGGCACATAAATATATTATAACATCACAGTACGGTAGCTACATGAAAACAACACAGTACAACATATAGCTAGTTCAACTTTATAAGAACAATATATTCATTTCCCTAATCGAGATCATCCAGACTCGTCTTATCCACCTGCTTGCAGTTCAGTAAGAGCCCATTTTGCACGGACCAACTAGGAAAGTGCATCCTCCTTCGCCAACACCATCATAGCAAAGTTTGATTAAAAAAATATGAGCTCATTCTCCACCTTCAAATTTTTATCCCGCATCTTGAACTATGCTTCAGCGTTGACAACACTTTCTCTAAGCCTACGTGTGTTCTCTTCCTCATACATGCTCCAGAGCTTCGTTAGGCACATCTTCAAAGACTGTGGCCACTCTTGATCAACCCACTCAAAGTAAGAACACTTCCGTTCATCCTATAATATTTAAAATTAGACTAGTAACAATTGTAGGGGAAATGGGTTTATAGCAATATAGAAAATCATCAATGCTTATTTTGAAAAACTGAAGAAACATGTTAATTATGACATATCTTCTCAAAAAGATCAATGTGCAAATGAAATAATTGATACTGAGACAACAACCAAATTCTGAAACATCAGAAGCTATAATTAACTACAATGACGCTACAAGTTCTTACTCATGTACAATAAATAACAAATTGAACATTTTATGAGGAAGGTAAATATAACTGCAACAACATAGCGATAGTGTTTGGATGACAGCAAATTGATACTAACAGGTGTGTACATGCACAAATTTAGTAACATAGAACTAATAGCGCTAAGGCCGTCCACTATGTATGCCAAAACTAGGGTAAAGACAACTGTTGCTACATCTCGCACCGGTGCCCTACACTGGCGAGCCGATGCAGCGGAAAAAAATCAAGGACCCGGACTCCGGAGCACGTAGTTGCTCCGATGCCCAGTTCCTTCGTGCCATAAAGATTTAGTATTTTACTGCTTGGCTGCTCGGATGTGTGGACCAAAGTTGGCTGCACAAACTGCTGAAGTGGTGCCAAATATTTTTCTAATGGCACCGCTGATGAGATGGCAACAATTTAAGATACTAGGTACAAACTATGACACTATCTTACGGTGCGTTTGGTTGAAGGTGTGGTATGAATGGGTTGGGACCGTGACAGTGTCTGAATCACATCTAACAAATGATTTGTAACAATGAAAGAGGGTCTAACCTTCTCTGCACATGCCAGAAACTTCCTCCCACTGTCCACAGAATCAAACGCAACTAGCTTCACGCATGGAAATTGATGGTCACAACGAGCAGATAGATCTTCAGCCACCCCGCTCCATTCGTTGCCACTGATGGTCTTAGGGAGCTACAAGAGGAAGAAATGACTCAAATCGACCGCCGGGTAAAAATCCTTCATTCCAAGTCATAGACCAAGAGAGAGAAGAGAGGCATACCCGGATGTTGAAGGAGTAGTCGCCGGAGGAGGAACCGCTGGAGAGGTCTTTGAAGAAGACCATGGTGACCCCGGCGGTAGGATGCGAGACGACGAGAGCGAGGAAGCGGCTATAGATTAGCAATGAAGGAAGGAAGTAGGAAACAGGGGAAATGTGACTTGTGGTCAGGGAGAAAAGGGGGGGGGGGAGGGGGGAAGGGGGCGGGGGTAGATATTTTGGCGGTAAGCCAAACTTTTGAAAATGTGGAGGGGAAACTTTGCGCGTGGTGCCGCCGGACTATTCACTTTGAATGATTGTGTGCATCGCAAATGATTTTTCTGCTTTACGCGCATGGGATGAGTTTGATAATTCAAATTTTGGTGGAAATTTCCCCGGATACGTCATTGCATAATTTAACATCGCTTGCTAATTTGGGCACACAAAAGAGCGTACAGCAGACAGACCACACTTACTGAATCGAGCAATTTTAGTAATTAAACACATCCAGTTGACCTAAACATTACTCTAACAAAAGACCAGCATTAAAAACAAAGCCTAAGTATGCATAATTTTAACAAATCCGCTGCCGCGCCGGCCTATGCATCGTCGATGTGAGATGAGACGTCGATGACTTGTCCTGGCGACATGCCGCCGTTGGTGGACTCCGCGTCCCCCTGCTGAAGTCGACCGTGTCTTCGTCCTCGTCGTCGGCGCCGCCCTCAAGGTTGTAGTACTCGTAGTACTGGCTGCGCTAGAGCTCGCGTTGGTACTCCACAGCCGATTCCTTGACGGACAGACTCTTCTCTACCTCGACCTCGGCCACGCGCAACTCCTCTCCCGGCGCTCCTCGATCTCCGCCGCCTCCTGCATCTCCAGCTCATGCTCGGCGACCTCATGAGGAAGCAGGTGCTCCATGGCCACCGCCACCTTTTCAGATGTGGGTTGCATGCTGGAGTCCGAGGTGGCCTGGAATATCTTGGCGTGTGCATCCTTGATCTTGGTGTGGATGGCCTCGACCCGGGCCAGGGCGACATCAGCGGCACAGACGGCAGCTCAAGCGCTCTCGGCGTTTGCAACCATCGCCGCAGCAGCAGCTGCAGCCGTCTCGGCTGCTGCAGTTTCCCTATCGGCTGCCACAGACACCCTCTCGGTGGAAGCGGCCGCGCTCAATGCGGATGCGGTGGCACTCTCGTCATAGGCGGTCGCGCTCTTGGCGCAGGCGGCGGCGCTCGGGGGGGGGGGGGGGGGGGCGGGGGGGGGGGGGGGGACGCGACCATCGTACGGGCCTTCACGAAGCGTTTCCACGGTGTCATCTTTGCAAGAAAGGGGTGCGGGAATGGGGGTCGAGATTCGTGGATTTGGGGGTTGCCGGCACTGGAGCAGACGAGCCGGCGAAGCTTAAGGAGGGAGACTTAAATAGACCTAGATATTTTCATCGCGAACGGTTCCACGAAAACAACTGTGTGTGATGTTGTAGTTTTTTATTAGCTGCGAAAGACGAATTTGGAGTACAGTGGCAACGGATGGTGTTTTAAATGTATGAGAAATTTTGTAGTACTAATACAACTGTCATGTCAAATTTTGGAAAATTTCAGGGGTCATTTGACCTTTTAAGACATTTAAGTGATTTTCTAGCCATTTAATGACCGTAATTGAAATTTGAACTACATGTACATGCAACAGCTAACCATAACGGTTTGAAAACTCATATTTTGTGTACTTGTGTGCGATTTAATTCCATGTGCAGTAAATTGGAAGGAATTTTCAAACATATTGGTCTCAAGGCTATGACACAATTAAGCATGGAGTGACATGGCATTTTAATTCCAAAAAATTAAAAAAAAAATCAGAAACACATGAAACCTTGGTTGATGTAATTTCATGCCACCAAGATGATGTGGAAAAAATTGGGCATGTTTGACGAAAGTTTGGACACACACCCCTCACAAACCGAGCAACTCACTAGAAGGCTCGTCACTCGTGGTTCCGAGAGGGAACAATGCATGTTTGATGACGTACAAGAGATAGCTTCTCTTACAGACTTCAATTTTTTTTCTATGTTTAACGTGCACTACTACAACTATAATGTGAAAATTCTAGGGGTCATTTGACATTTTAAAGACATTTAAGTGATTTTCTTGCCATTTAATTCAAATTTGAACTATATCTACATGCAACGCTTAACCATAACGGTTTGACAAATCATATTTGTGTACTTATGTGCGAGTTAATTCCATGTGTAGTAAATTAGAAAGAATTTTTAAACATATTTGTCTCACAATATGGGCACATGCATATGTATGCATGGAGTGACATGGCATTTTAATTCCAAAAAATTAAAAAATATCAGAAACACATGAAACCTTGGTTGATGTAATGTCATGCCACCAAGATGATGTGGTAAAAAAATTGGCATGTTTGACAAAATTTTGGACACACACCCCTCACAAATCGGAGCAACTCACTAGAAGGCTCATGGTTCTGAGAGGAAACAATGCATGTTTAATGACGAACGGGAGATAGCTTCCTCTTACGGCCTTCAATTTTTTTTCTACGTCTAACGTGCACTAGTACAACTGTAATGTGAAATTTTTGAAAATTTTAGGGGTCATTTGACCTTTTAAAAAATTTAAGTGATTTTCTAGGCATTTAATGACCGTAATTCAAATTTGAACTACATCTACATGCAACGCCTAACCAAAACGGTTTGAAAATCATATCTGTGTACTTGTGTGCAAGTTAATTCCATGTGCAGTAAATTAGAAGGAATTTTCAAACATATTGGTCTCACGACATGGACACATGCATACCTATGCATGGAGTGACATGGCATTTTAGTTCCAAAAAATAAAAAAAATCAGAAAAACATGAAACCTTGGTTGATTTAATGTCATGCCACCAAGATGATGTGGTAAAAAATTGGCCCATTCGACAAAAGTTTGGACACACACCCCTCACAAACTAGAGCAACTCACTAGAAGGTTCGTTGTTCCGAGAGGGAACAATGCATGTTTGATGACGAACGGGAGATAGCTTCCTCTTACGGCCTTCAATTTTTTTTCAACGTCTAACATGCACTAATACAACTTTCATGTGAAAATTTTAAAAATTTAAGGGTCATTTGACCTTTTAAAGACATTTAAGTGATTCTCTAACCATTTAATGATCGTAATTCAAATTTGAACTACATCTACATGCAACGCCTAACCATAACGGTTTGAAAAATCATATTTTTGTGTACTTGTGTGCGAGTTAATTCCATGTGCAGTAAATTATAAGGAATTTTCAAACATATTGGTCTCAAGGCATGGACACACATGCATGGAGTAGCATGGCATTTTAATTCCAAAAAATTAAAAAATAATTAGAAAAACATGAAACCTTGCTTGATTTAATGTCATGCCATCAAGATGATGTGGTAAAAAAATTGGCCTGTTTGACGAAAGTTTGGACACACACCCCTCACAAACCGGAGCAACTTACTAGAAGGTTTGTGGTTCTGAGAGGGAATAATGCATGTTTGATGACGAACGGGAGATAGCTTCCTTTTACGGCCTTCTTTTTTTCTACGTTTAACATGCACTAATACAACTGTCTTGTGAATATTGGCAGATCGGTACGTCAAGCGCTGCGAGGCGGAGGAGGCGGAGTACTGCCTCCGCACTGGGAAGATGCCGTGCACCAGAGAGCTGTTGGCGAGGGGCTGGCGGAATATTGGCCCTAGGAGGGATTATTAGTTTTAGTACTTTTCGTTTTCAATTTTATGCATTATACATGGTAGTTAAGTATCAACACGTATATGTGATGATATTATATATATATATATATTCTGTGATGAATAATGAACATTTAATATATATATATATATTATGAATTCCATTTTCTATCTGTTTTATACTAATTTCAATCTAACTGTTATCATCCATATATACAGAATGGAAAGCGTATATACACACATTGAAAAAGAACATATCAGAATGGAAAAAAGAATACACACATTGAAACAAAGCAATACTATGATTGTTGTGAATACATAGCTATCCATGTCGAAACGACTTTTCAAAATAAAACGCGTCCATGAGACCATGACTAGCAGCCCTTGCCTATGGTAGCTCTTGGCTCTGCCTGAACTCGTGCAGGCGTTCGTCCAAGTGGTCGACACGCTTGCGGTACATCTGGAGCGCGATCTCGAGCTCCAAGTTGGCTATTTCATCGGAGATCACCAGCTCGAGGATGCGACGACCATGTTCCTCTACCGCGCCCAGGTGGACGCCTGGGCCAAGGAGGCGGTCGAGCCTACGGACCAGCGCGTTGGCATCCAGCGGGCAACGGACAAGGCGAACGACGGCACCCATGCGAACGGCGCGGCGGGCGTCCGGTGCAAGTACAGCGCGGCCGACCTCTAGTCCAAGTATGACGCTGAGGGCCTCTGCCCACTCCTGGCGAGGAATGAGGGTACTGACCGGACGTGTACCCAGCTGCGATGCCGTGTCGACAGCAGGCAAGCGCCGATGGATCCGCTTTTGCTATGTGGCGCACCGCGCCCCTTGCTCTGCGGCGCTCCAATGATCTTGCTGTTGGGGAACGCAGTAATTTCAAAATTTTCCTACGCACACGCAAGATCATGGTGATGCATAGCAACGAGAGGGGAGAGTGTCGTCCACGTACCCTCGTAGACCGTTAAGCGGAAGCGTTATGACAACACGGTTAATGTAGTCGTACGTCTTCACGATCGACCGATCCTTAGTACCGAAACGTACGGCACCTCCGCGTTCAGCACACGTTTAGCTCGGTGACGTCCCGCGAACTCACGATCCAGTAGAGCTCGAGGGAGAGTTTCGTCAGCACGACGGCGTGGTGACGATATTGATGAAGCTACCGTTGCAGGGCTTCGCCTAAGCACCGCTACAGTGTGACCGAGGTGGATTATGGTGGAGGGGCACCGCACACGGCCAGGAGAGATCAATGATCAACTTGTGTATTCTAGGGTGCCCCCTGCCCCCGTATATAAAGGAGCAAGGGGGGAGCCCGGCCGGCCCTGTAGGGCGCGCCAGGAGGAGGAGTCCTCCTGCTAGTAGGAGTAGGACTCCCCTCTTTCCTACCCCTACTAGGAGGGAGAAAGGAAGGGGGAGAAGGAGAAGGAAAGGGCGGCGCCACCCCCCTTCCTAGTCCAATTCGGACCAGAGGGGGAGGTGGCGCGCGGCCTTCCCTAGCCGGCCCCTCTCTCTCTCCACTAGGGCCCAACAAGTCTCATTAACCCCCGGGGGGTTCTGGTAACCCCTCCGGCACTCCGGTAAAATCCCGATTTCACCCGGAACTCTTCCGATGTCCAAATGTAGGCTTCCAATATATCAATCTTTATGTCTCGACTATTTCGAGACTCCCCATCATGTCCGTGATCATATTCGGGACTCCTAACTACCTTCGGTACATCAAAACATATAAACTCATAATACCGATCGTCACATGACTTTAAGCGTGCGGACCCTATGGGTTCGAGAACTATGTAGACATGACCGAGACACGTCTCCGGTTAATAACCAATAGCAGAACCTGGATACTCATATTGGTTCCTACATATTCTACGAAGATCTTTATCGGTCAAACCGCATAACAACATACATTGTTCCCTTTATCATTGGTATGTTACTTGCCCGAGATTCGATCGTCGGTATCTCAATACCTAGTTCAATCTCGTTACCGGCAAGTCTCTTTACTCGTTATGTAATGCATCATCCCGCAACTAGCTCATTAGTTGCATTGCTTGCAAGGCTTATAGTGATGTGCATTACCGAGAGGGCCCAGAGATACCTCTCCGACAATTGGAGTGACAAATCCTATTCTTGATCTATGCCAACTCCACGAACACCATTGGAGACACCTGTAGAGCACCTTTATAAACACCCAGTTACGTTGTGACCTTTGGTAGCACACAAAGTGTTCCTCCGGTATTCGGGAGTTGCATAATCTCATAGTCATAGGAACATGTATAAGTCATGAAGAAAGCAATAGCAGTAAACTTAAACGATCAAGTGCTAAGCTAATCAAATGGGTCAAGTCAATCACATCATTCTACTAACGATGTGACCCCATTAATCAAATGACAACTCATGTCTATGGCTGGGAAACTCGACCATCTTTGATTAACGAGCTAGTCAAGTAGAGGCACACTAGTGACACTATGTTTGTCTATGTATTCACACATGTATTATGTTTCCGATTAATACAATTCTAGCATGAATAATAAAAATTTATCATGATATGAGGAAATAAATAATAACTTTATTATTGCCTCTAGGGCATATTTCCTTCAGTCTCCCACTTGCACTAGAGTCAATAATCTAGATTACACATTAATGATTCTAACACCCATGGAGTCTTGGTGCTGATCATGTTTTGCTCGTGGAAGAGGCTTAGTCAGTGGGTCTGCAACATTGAGATCTGTATGTATTTTTCATATCTCTATGTCTCCCACCTGGACTTGATCCCAGATGGAATTGAAGCGTCTCTTGATGTGCTTGCTTCTCTTGTGAAATCTGGATTCCTTTGCCAAGGCAATTGCACCAGTATTGTCACAAAAGATTTTCATTGGACCCAATGCACTAGGTATGACACCTAGATCGGATATGAACTCCTTCATCCAGACTCCTTCATTTGCTGCTTCCGAAGCAGCTATGTACTCCGCTTCACACGTAGATCCCGCCACGACACTTTGTTTAGAACTGCTCCAACTTACAGCTCCACCGTTCAATATAAATACGTCTCCGGTTTGCGATTTAGAATCGTCCGGATCAGTGTTAAAGCTTGCATCGACGTAACCATTTACGATGAGCTCTTTGTCACCTCCATAAATGAGAAACATATCCTTAGTCCTTTTCAGGTATTTCAGGATGTTCTTGACCGTTGTCCAGTGATCCACTCCTGGATTACTTTGATACCTCCCTGCTAAACTAATAGAAAGGCACACATCTGGTCTGGTACACAGCATTGCATACATGATAGAGCCTATGGCTGAAGCATAGGGAACACTTTTTCATTTTCTCTCTATCTTCTGAAGTGGTCGGGCATTGAGTCTTACTCATACACTAAGCATAATACCTGGCCTAGATGCACATAAATACAATAAAGAGCCAATCATGGAGCGGTATACCTTTTGATCGAAGTCAATACCATTTTCATCAGTGCATAGATGGCCATTTGTGGGCATAGTGATTTTTACTCATTTGCAATCTTGCATGCCGAATTTCCTCAATACATCCTTGAGGTATTTTTCCTGAGATATGAAGATGTCGTTGCGCTGTTGACGTATCTAAAGACCTAAGAAGAATTTCAATTATCCCATCATAGACATTTGATATTCTTCACTCATCATATAGGCAAATTCATCACTGTAATGTTGGTTAGTACAGCCAAAAAACGATATCATGAACATATATTTGGCACACGAATAGTTCATCATCATAGGTTTTGGTGAAAAGAGTTGGGTCAAGTGAATCAGGTTTGAAGCCTTTCTTCATGAAGTATTCCTTCAAAATATCATACCACGCCCGAGGGGCCTGCTTGAGGCCATAGAGGGCCTTATTGAGTCTGAAGACTTTGTCAGGATGCTTTGGATTTTCAAAACCTGGGGGTTGAGCAACATATACTTCTTCCTCAAGCTTACCATTGAGGAATGCACTTTTCACATCCATTTGATATAAGATGATATTGTGATGGTTAGCATAAGCAAGTAATATGTGAATAGCCTCAAGTCTAGCAACAAGTGCAAAAGTTTCACCAAAGTCAATTCCTTCAACCTGTGTGTAGCCTTGAGCTACCAGCCGTGCCTTATTCCTCACCACAAGGCCATTTTCATCTTGCTTGTTGCGGTAGATCCATTTGGTGCCGATGATATTGTGCTTGCGTGGGTCTGGTTGCTTGACAAGTTACCACACATTGTTGAGCTTGAACTGATGTAATTCCTCTTGCATCGCTTGAATCCACTCAGACTCCAGAAATGCTTCATCTACCTTAGTGGGCTCTGTGATAGAGACGAAAGCAAAGTGCCCACAAAAGTTAGACAAATGTGAAGCTTTTGAGCGTGTGAGAGGACCCGGTGCGTTGATGTCGCTGATGATTTTCTCAATCTGCACTTCATTTGCGATGCAAGGATGTGCTGGTTGACGACGAGGAATTTTCTCAACATTTTCTTCAGAGCCATTTTCATCAGGTGCACCAGCATGATGTTCTTCACGATCAGGAATGACTTCTTCAGCAGATTCTTCGATAGGAATGACATCCTCAGTGGCCTTGAACTTGATGGTTTCCTCAGGTGATTTTTCATCTAGCATAGGAGGTAGGTGCTCTCTTTGCGAGCCATTAGTTTCATCGAACTGCACATCTACAGTTTCAACAACCTTGTGGTGATAGGTGTTGAAGACTCTATAGGTGTGTGATTCCTTTCCATAACCAAGCATAAAACCTTCATGTGCTTTCAGTGCAAATTTAGAACTGTGATGAGGATCTCTAATCCAACATTTAGCACCGAAGACTTTGAAATAACTCACATTGGGTTTCTTGTCAGTGAGGAGTTCATATGAGGTCTTTCTGAAGAATTTGTGAAGATATACCCTCTTGATGATGTGGCACGCAGTATCAGTTGCCTCGGGCCAGAAGTGAGGAGCATCTTGTATTCGTCAAGCATAGTGCAAGCCATCTCAACAAGAGTCCGATTCTTGCGCTCCACGACGCCATTCTGCTGAGGAGTATAAGGAGCAGATAATTCGCGAGTGATACCAAGTTCATCAAGATAGTCATCAAAACCAGTATTCTTGAACTTGGTTCCATTCTCACTTCTGATGTGCTTGATCTTCACACCAAAGTTGGTTGAAGCCCTCGAGGAAAATCGTTTGAAGACTTCCTGCACTTCAGTTTTGTAAGTGATGATATGCACCCATGTGTAACGAGAATAATCATCAACTATGACGAACCCGTAAAAGATGCAGCATTAGTAAATGTAGCATAGTGAGTTGGGCCAAAGAGATCCATGTGAAGCAATTCAAATGGATGAGTGGTAGTCATGATGGTCTTTGAGGGATGCTTGGCCTTGCTCATCTTTCTAGCTTCACATGCTCCATAGAGATGGTCCTTGAGGAATTTGACACCCTCGATGCCAATGACATGCTTGTCCTTCGCTAGAGTGTGCAGGTTCCTCATGCCTGCGTGACCAAGTCGTCGATGCCATAGCCAGCCTTCTAAAGCTTTTGCAAGTAGACATGTAGCAGGTTGTGGTCCTGTAGAGAAATCAACAATATACAAATCTCCTCTCGTAAAGCCTTCGAAGACTTTGTAATTGTCAGCTTCCATGATCACAACACAACGATACTTGTCAAAGACAACAACCATATCAAGATCACAAAGCATTGAGACAGACATGAGGTTGAACCCTAAGGACTCGACAAGCATGACTTTGTCCATGTGTCGATCCTTTGACATTGCAACCTTACCTAGACCCAATACCTTGCTTTTGCCTTTGTCAGCGTAGGTGATATGCTTCAGATGCGATGAAGATAAAGTAGTGTCCATCAATAAGTTCCTGTCACCATTCATGTGATTTGTACATCCATTATCGAGGATCCACTCAGTGGCTTTGGGTTGATCATCCTGCAGATGAATTAGTGCAACTTATGAACTCATATACTTCATCAGTGAAGAATATGACATCAAATTCATCATATCAATTTCATTAAGCAAGAGAACATGTAAAGCAGTATGAGGACGAGAGAAATGAAAGTTCATTTCTTCATGATTAGCTTGCATCTTTTCAAACATATTCAGGTCTCCAGAAAATTCTTCAAACGTTTAAGTTCGTCTGGAGACCTGACCCTGCATAAGAGATTAGTTCTTTTTCTTCACCACCCACATCTGGAGGGGTGGCAAAGATTCATCATTCTGCGAGCTCCATAAGAGAAAGGTGGCATTGAAGCCAATCCACTTAGTTTCACATGAGAGGGGTTAGAGTAAGCATATGAATAAGCAGAGAAATTCTTCGAGGACTTATGAACATAATGATTTGAAGAATGATGCACATATTCATAACCCTTAAATCTTCCCTGCGAAACAGAAGTTTTAGCACGATGACGTTCATATGAGGACTTTGATCCATATGAGGAATTTGATCCACGCGAGGAATGTGGTCCATATGAGGACTTGGATCCGTATGAAGACTTTGGTCCATATGAAGAATTTGAACTGGGGTTCCTATTCTTCACAAGTGGTGTCATGATGACATTCACCTGAAGACTTTCAAGGCACATTTTGGGAACCCAGATTTTCTTCATAGGGGGGACCATTCCTACAGTTAGTGCCAACATATCTAGCAAATACTTCATCATTCTGAATTTTGAACAGTTTATAATTGGAGTCAAATGACTCATCAGAAGAATATGAAGATTCACATGTAAAGCCAGATAAGGTAGATGGATCCACTGAAGGTCCCTTTGCAGGAACCCATGAGGTTTTGGGATACTGCTCAGGTTTCTAGTAGGTCCCATCAGCATTGAGTTTCCTCTCAAAGGCAATACCCTCTTTCCTAGGGTTCCTGTTGAGGATCTGCTTTTTAAGCACATCACAAAGAGCCTGATGCCCTTTGAGGCTTTTGTACATGCCTGTCACATACAATTACTTCAGCCCTACATGGTCAGTGATACTGGCAACATCCTCAAACGATGAATTAGTGATAGCAGAGACAGTTGAAGAATTTGCAGCAATAGAAGCATTTGAACTTTCAGGTGAATAATTAGCAGATTCATGTTCAATGCATTTCAAACATGGTGACATGAATTCTTCCTGAGTAGCGCTGATTTATTGAGCAAGTAATGAATCATGCTCCTTCTGAAGATCTTCATAACTCACTCTTAGCTGCTCAAGGTCTTTCTTTCTTTGAAGAAATTCATAAGAAAGCTTCTCATGGTCAGATAAGAGAGTGTTATGATGACTCTGAAGGTTGTCAAACTTATTCTGAAGTCTCTGAAGATTTTCAGTCAAAGTTTTAGTGCGATCCATTTCTTCACCCAACATATCATCGCTTTTGTCTAGCATATTTTGAACCTTTTCAAGAGCATTTTGTTGTTTCACAACAATCTTTGCAAGTTTAGAATAGCTAGGCTTGAGGTTTTCATCAGATTCATCCTCACTTGATTCAGAGGAGGGATATTTGAGTACCTTTGCACATTTTGCCATGAAGCAATAGGTGGGAGCGTAGTCATCATCGCCGTCGTCAGCAGTGTTGGGGAGGTCATTTTCCTCAGAGTTGAAGATGGACTTGTTGACAAACGTAGTAGCGAGGGCTAGGCTCGCCACACCAGAGTCTGACTCCTCAGATGCCTCCTCTTCCTCATTTTCCTCATATTCAGCCTCAGAGTCCATTTCCTTGCCAATGAATGTCCAACCCTTCTTGGAGCTGCTCTTCTTGTGAGATGAAGACCTTGAGGATTTTGATGAAGAGGACTTTGAAGATTTCTTCTTCTTCTTTGAATCATTAGAATTATAGTCCTTGTACTTCTTCTTCTTCTTCTTTGATTCCTTTTCCCACTGAGGACAAGCTTGAATGTAGTCACCGGGTTTTTTGCATTTGTGGGAAAGTCTCTTCTTGTAGTCACGGGAAGAGGAATCTGATCTTATATCATCACTTCTTGAGGATTTGCCAAAGAGACCACATCTTGAGAACTTCTGAAATTTCCTCACAAGCATTGCTAGCTCCTGGCTCGGTTCTTCAGGATCACCAAGGCTGCTACCTGAATCCTCACCTTCAGATTCAGAGACTGCCTTGGCCTTTAGTGCACGTGATCTGCCATAGCTTGGTCCATAGAGATCTCTCTTCTCAGCAAGTTGGAACTCATTAGTATTTAGCCTCTCGAGGATATCAGCGAGATCAAGTGACTTGTAGTCTCCACGTTCTTGTATCATCAGTGCCAGATTGTCAAATGAGGAATCAAGCGATCTCAGCAATTTCTTCACCACCTCATGGTCGCTGATGTCAGTGGCACCAAGTGCTTGAAGCTCATTTGAAATGTCAGTGAGGCGATTGAAGGTTTGCCGAACATTTTCATTGTCGAGTCTTTTGAAGCGGTTGAATAGATTGTGAAGAATGTCAACTCAAGAGTCACGCTGTGTTGAGACTCCTTCATTGACCTTGGATAACCTATCCCAGATAAGTTTTGCTCTCTCCAAAGCACTCACTCTGCGATACTGCCCTTTGCTCAGATGGCCACATATGATGTTCTTCTCTTGAGAGTCGAGTTGCTTGAATCTCTTCATGTCAGCAACGTTGGTGGTAGGGGTGACGGAGGGAACGCCATTTTCCACAACATACCAGAGATCGTTGTCAATTGCCTCAAGATGCATTCGCATCTTATTCTTCCAGTAGGGGTAGTCCGTCCCATCGAAGTAGGACACCCAGCGGAGACCTTGATCATACATGTGGTCGACATAACTAAAACTCCAGGCGGTTAAACCAAAATCACACAGAACAAGGGAGTACCTTGCTCTAATACCAATTGAAAGTGTGTTATATCGACTAGAGGGGGGTTGAATAGGCGATTTTTATAAATTCTTCACTGAGGAATTTCAGGGTGAGGAAATTCCTAAGCAACAAACTACTTAGCAGCGGAATAAGTACTCAGATGCAAGCATAACAGAGTAGTAGCATAGTCATCATGAAGAAATGAAAACAAGCACAGAGTACAGAAAGGGTACACACATGATAAGCAGGCTAAGGACAAACTGACTGAAGAAATTGAACTGAAGAAATTGAGAAAATCTTCAGTCAAAGTCTTCAAACAGTAACGATCAAGAACAACAACACAATAATGAGGAAATGAAAGGGTTGGAGAAATAGAACCAGTTAGCTCGGTGAAGACAATGATTTGGTAGACCAGTTCCAACTATTGTGACAGTCATACGTCGGGTTGGAGCGACTAGGTATTTAAACCTGAGGACACACAGTCCTCACCGTATTCTCCTTGAGCTAAGGTCACATAGACCTCGCCCAATTACTCGTGGTAAGTCTTCAGGTGACTTCCAAACCTTCACAAACTCGGTCACTCGGCAATGCAAAATTTCCTCTTGGATGCTCTAGACCATGACACCTAACCGTCTGAAGGATGCACAGTCCTCAAAGGTAACAAGCGTCGGTTCCACACTGGAGAAATCTCTTCAGTGATGCTCAATCACTTTCGGTTTGTAGGTGTTTTTTTTGGTTTGGGGTTTTGGGTTTTCCCTCACTTGATGATTTTCGCTCAAAGTCCTCGGAGGATGGGATGCTCTCAATGACAAGTGTCAGTTTCTCGCGGAGCAGCCAACCAGCTAGTAGTTGTAGGGGTCGGCTATTTATAGCTTAGGGAGCAGCCCGACATGATAAGACATAAATGCCCTTCAATGATATGACCGTTAGGCGGATAAGATATTTTGGGACAGCTGGCGCATAGCACATCAACAGTTGGAAATTCGAGGTTCAATTTCCTCAGGGCTATCATATTCCTCACTTGTAGGCAATCCGCACTGGCGAATTCCTAACTCCTCAGTCAGAACAAATTCCTCAGAGACCAGAAGAACTTCGTCTCTGTTACTGAAGAAATGGACTGAACTGTATGAGATTTCCAATGGCTTCACTCGAAGGGATTGGTAGGTGTAGGATTTTGAGTTGAGCATCACATGAAAACTTTTCCTTAGTTTTACCTCGACCCCCCTTAACAATACGGTGTTTTCTATGACTCAAGAAAGAGAAAATGAAACTACGAAAACAAAAGTCTTCACGCTTCATGTTCCTCGCATCAATACCAAGTCTCCAGGATCACACCAATTTCTTCACTTTCAAAGTCTTCAGAAAACCAAAAGTCTTTAGTTGAAAACATTCATTTTTAGGGGCCAACTTTCTCTGTAAATATCAAACTCCTCATAGACTTATAGACCTGTGTACACTCACAAAATCATTAGTCCCTTAACCTATAAGTCTTCAACACACCACAATCACTAAGGGGCACTAGATGCACTTACAGGAGGGACATGGCAACGTTTACGAGAATCGATCCTCTGCACAACTACACGCGTAGCTACCACCCTCTCGCATCCTTGTCGGGGTAGCCCTCCTTGTACTTGTGTTCCAACACATACACCCAATATAGCAAGCAGGAGTAGGACTTTACACCTCTCGGTGGCCCGAACCTGGGTAAAGATCCCTGCGTCTTTTGTTGATTTTGCTCTTTGCATCTTCTCCCCAGCCGAACCACAAGGGGACTTGATAACCCCATAGATGGCCGTCCACCCCGACACACACAAACATTACTGATAATAGTTTTTGAAAGCGCCTTGAGTCGCCCATCCAAAAAGATGGGAAGTCTTAATCTATGAACGTACTTGGGCCGGAGATGATCCCCTAGAAGTCCACGTCGTCGAACCACTATATCTTCATCATGGTGTCATTCAAAGATTTCACCTCCATAAAGAATAGAGCCAACAAAAAAAGCTTGACACACCAACATAAACTCATCATATCTTAATAATTGGATCGGCGAGGACAAAAGACTCTCTAACCTCATGGCACCATCAAAGAAACAAGAGTAATTTTATTCTTTAAACGTTGACCACACGAGGAAGGATCGAGTCCAGAATGATGATATATGAGATAGAGTTGGGGTAGCACCAATTGAAGAGAATAAGCTTTCCCAACATCGTCTGAGATGGTTTGGGCATATTCAGCGCAGGCCTCCAGAAGCTTCAGTGCATAGCGGACGGCTAAACCGTGCGGAGAATGTCAAGAGAAGGCGGGGTAGACCGAATTTGACATGGAAGGAGTCCGTTAAGAGAGACCAGAAGGATTGGAGTATCACCAAAGAACTAGCTATGGACAGGGATGCGTGGAAGCTTGCCATCCATGTGCCAGATCCATGAGTTGGTCGCGAGATCTTATGGGTTTCACCTCTAACCTACCCTAACTTGTTTGGGACTAAAGGCTTTGTTGTTGCTGTCGTTGTTGTTGTTGTTGTTGTTGTTGTTGTTGTTGTTGTTGTTGTTGTTGTTGTTGTTGTTGTTGTTGTTGTTGTTGTCGTCGTCGTCGTCGTCGTTGTTGTTGTTGTTGTTGTTGTTGTTGTTGTTGTTGTTGTTGTTGTTGTTGTTGTTGTTGTTGTTGTTGTTGTTGTTGTTGACAAAGAACATAGACCTCTCAGCGTCAAGATGGAAGCCAGAGGCGAGGGGCCAAAAGTTCCATGGCGATGACGACAGCTGCGGCTACAGCAGAAAACCCTCACGCGTAATTAAGATCCAGCTAGTTGGGCGTATAAAAAATTTCCCATGCCCTTGGCCTGGGACCTGGGGCGTGGCTCCACCAGATGGTTGCATGATTCTAAGACTAAGATCATTCTTAGTCATTGTTTTAATTTTGCGTGAAAAAGAGCTTTAGTCATTGTTAACACTTGAAAGAACCACTTGCACAAACATCCGAAGACAATAAGCCAAGGAAGGGTAGAGACATCTCGCCCATCCATACTCTTGACGTGAGCTACTGCATTAGAAATTCAGGATGCACCTTTCATAGGGCTCTGCAAGATTCCTACTTTATCCTCTTACAACATTTATTTTCTTAGTCCCTACCTTGAGGACATAATCTATGACAGACTTGACAAAGGGCTTGTCTATTAATTTTCTAAAGTCCCATTTAAAGACTGCGACATTTGTACTATATCTAGTTATTCAATCTTTAATCTTATATGACTGGCGTGTGAAAATGTGACCAGGACTATGTTTGTGTTCAGCCTTATCTTAATGCAATGAGTGATGCTCTTTCCTTCTGCCACCTTTGTGATCCGCTTCAGGAGAGTCCTTTTGCACCTCATCCTCGACTGCCCGTAAGTCTAGGGCAATCTGGGCCTCCCATGTTGTACGGATCAGCGAGTTCAGGCTATGTGTTGCCCCTGATCAATTTGATAGCCCGGTTGATTATTGAATCGCTATCGGCGGTGTCAGTGACAGAGCGCTTGAGGATGCAATCCATGTGTGTTGGCATATTTGAAAGGAAAGGAACAGGCGAGTTTTGAAACAGCATGCTTCAACCGAGGGCCAGGTCATGGAGCGCACCAAACAGGACTTACTGCTGCAGAATGCTAGGCTTTCCTGGAACATTTTCTTGGTCGATGAGGAGCTGGGTGAATGTCCATTATTCCTGAGTAGATGCCTTCCTTTTTGTCCTTCGGGGAAGACTCCAAGCGTGATCAACATCACTGAAGCCTGCCGTCGGGACATGGAGCAATGGAGGATTGCCGGAGCCAAATGCATCGAGCACCCCTTCGGGGACGTGCCATGAGATATCGCGATCAGGCTGATTCGCTAGCTTATGAGCCCGCTAAGCTGGCAGTGTATTTTACTCTTACAATCCACTGATCGCTTGATCAGCACCCGTTTTCCGCTCTCTCCCTGCTTATGAAATGAAAGCCAGAAATGGTCACTTTCAGAAAAAAAAGAATCATAGTACGTACCTGGGGTATTCTAGAACATAGCTCTGCATCACCTACAGCGAGATGGCACTGGAACTGCATTTCACACTTGCAGGATGCCTGATCTCTTGCGCAAGACTCCATACATCTTGGCATTTCACCTAACACCAACTTTTACAATATGCATTTTTCTAGGATATCCCACAATTATGCATTTACCCGACTTGGGTATGAACTTATGCGACTGAAGTCACCTGAAATATGCCTCATAACCTTAAATCTTTAGAAAAGACAAACTGTGATGTTTTCCATATATCATATGGTCTCTTATCTATGTATTTAGATGCACATTTTTAGAGCGTAACCCCAAAATGAAAACGATGGATCTGAGTGGCTCATCATCAACCGAACCATGTCTAACAATGTACGATTCCTCCGTTTTGACACACCGTTCTTTTGCTGTGTATCCAGGGGAGTGAGTTGTGGACTATTCCACGACTCTTCAGATGATCATCAATCTCTTGGCTCAGATACTCGCCTCCATGATCTGATTGCAGAAGTTTGATCATCTTGCCAAGTTGATTCTCTACTTTCAAAGGTTTTCAACTTGTGCCTCATCAAGTAGATATATCCATATCTGCTATATGTATGAGTTCAAACAAGTCGGATGCCCTCTTGCAACTCTTTGCAAAAGGTGTCTTGGTCAGCTTGCCAAGTACACAGAATTGACACTAAACGTGGGAGAGGTGGCTGACAGTCCCGTATTTCCTCCCCCGAGCTCCTCCCCCGCTAGGGTTCCTCCCCCGCCGCCGCCGGCCTCCTCGCCTGCTTCCGCCGCCGCCGGCCGCCGGGCGAGCGCCTCCAGGCTTGCCCTGCTCCCCCCTCCCCCCTCCCCCACCAATCCCCTCGCGGCGCGCCCGCGTGCGCCGGGGGTGGGGGGGTGATCCGTTCCTTTGCAGCCTCGAACCCTCCTTCCTCCCCTCCCCCTGCCGTCGCCGGCGAGCTTCGTCGGGCAAAGCCCGGGGGGCCCTTCTCCCCCCTGTTCGTGGGACACCGGCGTGGGGCGGTCTCCTCGAGCTGCGGCGCTGGTCTTCGCGGGGTCCAGCGGCTCGGCGGCGGGCTCGCAGGGCGGCGGGCTGGTGGCGGTGCGCCGGCGCCCTGGGGCTCGTGCGTGGCGGGGCGGCTGCGGCGCTCCCGTCTCGGGAGGTGGCGCGCGGTCGGCCCCTTGCTAGATCCAGCCGGATCTGGTGGTGGGGGTCGGTCGGCGGCGTGTGGCGGCGGTGGTGCGTGCCCGGCGGCTCCGGCGCTATGAGCGTGCCGGGCGACGCGGGTAGGGCAGCGGCCAGGCGTGGCCGTTGCTCCGGCCGTGGGCGGCGACATGTGGAGGTCCGGCGGTGGTGGACTCCCGGTGTCGTGGCGGCACCATGTTGGCTTGGCGGATCTTCTTGCGGCGGCGACCTGCTTCTCCGGCGTCGGCTTGTCTGCGATCGGACCGTTTCGGCCTTCACTCCATCTCCTCGGCGCTCGGTCGTTACTCCCTTTGGAGGGCTGGCCCTTTCCTAGCTGCGGTCCATCGCTCGTCTCGCGCCCGGTGCAACAGGACCGAGGTTGTCTCGCGCACAGTGCCGCAGGACCGAGCTCGTCTCGCGCACGGTGCAGCAGGACTGACTCCGTCCCCGCCCCACGGTGCTGCAGGACCGATCTCGTCTCGCGCTCCGGGCTGCAGGATGGGTCGATGGATGCCAGTGTTGGCCGACCTATTGGGTCTCGACGCTGGGGTGGGCCAGGGGTGCAAAGGCGTCTCCTTTTCTGCTCGTCTCTTTGGTTGGGGTAGCGGCGGGTCTCGGGTGTGGTGGTTTCAAGGTCTTGGATGCTGGGGCGGCGGCCCTGGTGGCAGTGCACGGTGCTCTTGGGCAGAGCCCGTGTCTTGGCGCTGCCCGGTGATCATGGCCGTGTGGGCGGCGTGGTTGCCGGGGTGTAGCGGTCGGTGGCGGTGAGTGTAGACCGGGGTGAAAACCTGCTCTATCTTCGGACGGACCGACGATGGCGAAGCTCGCTCCCTTCTTGAAGGTGTCGTCGCGGCTCTCACCGCCCGTCATGCGACTCCGGGGGAAACTCTGATCCTTGGATCTGGCGGTGGCGGCACTCCGGTGTCGTATCCTTCCTGAAGGTGCCGCCTTGGAGTCCACGGTTCGCTGTATGCGGCTTCATCTCTTCGTGGTAGTGTGCTAGGGGTGGTGTTGCTGCGCTCAGCGCTTTTGTATCCTGCCTTGGGTGTGTGTGGTGTGGGCGTGCGTTTGTTTCGGATGATGTTGATCTTTGCTTTATATATAAAGCAGGGCGAAAGTCTTTTTCGGTAAGTACACAAAATTCATACGTCTCGAATGATTCAAAACCAAACGAAGTTAGAAGTCCATCGTCATGGAGCTTCTTTATGCGCTTCATACTTATATGACCAAGTAGACAATTTCAAAAATAAGTTGCATTCAGATTGTTAGGCTTAAGCCTCTTGACATTTATAATATAGACATATTCACCTTCAAGATCTAAAATGAATAGCCTGTTCACAATGAGTGTGAAGCCATAAAACATTATTCAAATATATAGAACAACCATTATCTTTAATATCGAATTCAAATATATAGAACATAAAAAAACTTGGTCTATTGCAAAGAGCGGTCTTATGCCAGGCCCATCGCCGTCGCATCTCCTCCCTATCGACCTAAAGTAAACAAGACGAAGAAAAGAAATATTTTCAAATCCAGTGAGACGAAATAATTAGGAAAAAAATCCACAAAACAAGTTAGAAAAATTTCCTGCAAAAAAAGTTACTAGAAAATTGATGTGGGCCTCATCTTAATACCCCCAAGAAGTACATTGCTGATGCTCGAATAAGTTGATCCGAATCTTCGTGACGCATGTTTAGCCTCTTACCAACAAACATACGCATGGAATATGATGTTTGGCAACCAATTAAGCAAGTGCTCAGGGACTAAGGATGACAGCTGCGTCATGTTTCATCCACCAGAAATAAACAATAGTGAACACTATTCCAGTCAGGTGTTAACTTTACCTCTGCTTGTTGTTGCAGCTGCTATGACAGCTAGCTTCTCTGTCATCTGTTAGTTTTCTCTTAGGAAAGGCTACAGCTTTGTAATCGTTCCAGACTTGCTCCATCTACATTATTGAAAACAGCTCAATGCTGCTTTTTCGTAAAAAAAAAAACACTGACCTAGTGAAGGATTTGCTGATTTTCAATGGGCTCACTTCAAGTTTAACACAATGCACAATAGCCAGCTCCTCCCTTGCAGGTGGCAGAAAGATGGTTGTTGAGGCAGCTGCTGGTGGCAATCCTAACCTCGGTCAAAGAATCTTAACACCCGCATCATCAACTCATGGGGAATAGTCAATACTCGAGACAGCTGCCTAACCCCCGCATGCATAATCCGGCTGTCTGAGCTTGAAATCGCTTAGTTTACGTGACCCCAAGACAAGAGATCCACATTCTATATCATCCACTTCTGGTCACAACAAGGGCGGGTATGAGATAAACCATCCCGAGTGGCGCTCCACGACGCGGAGTCGTGCCTCACGCGTTGTCTTACGTTGTTTCAGTCTTTCATCCCACCGAAGTGACAGCGCGCTTTCCCTGCAAAGAAAAAGCTGCCATGTAGGAGTACTTTATTTTCGGCTTGTTTTGGTTGTTGGAAACAAAGCCATGCATGGAATTTGAATACATCATCTCATATGACTGTCAACACACCCAGTGGTAGCCATAATTAATTTCGATACTTGCACAGCCTGTGCGCCTACTTAATTGCGCAAAGCAACAAATATACTTTCAAATGACGGAGGAACCGAGGAAGCATGGCTGCATGTTCATGGAGACTAGTTGCAGACTTCTCTTCTTTTGTCATGGTTGTCGTCTAATGGAGGCCCAAGAATATAGAAACGTGGAAGCCACTCGGGTTTCGTACAGTGTGCAAGTGTCCAACCATGCTATTTGACGATTTAGCTTCGGCCTTTCACATATGCATTGCACACCTTTGTTGCAGTTGAGAACTGAAATATGTTCAGGATTCAAACTGGAGATGCCTTGAACTTTGGTGTTGAGGTGCATCCATATTCCTGGGGGACTAACGATGTTTTGAGAAATATGACACGTATCCTAGTTCCCGTACAGTTGTTCAAGATACGTGACTAGCATTCTAGTTTTATCCAGTAAACCGCCTACGAAACCACAAGAAAGTTACAGTGCAATTTTTCGAATCAGGAATGGGTGTATTTTATTTGGATTCAGCATCTGGTGGCTGCACCAATAGTCTCTTTCGTGTTGTGTCGCTATCTTCCTGTCCTGGAAGGAATTTTCGCCTCGCCCCATCACGGATTCACGGCGACATATCAAGCAGTTCTATCAATACTAATGGTGAAGTGGGGACACATGATAATATCACCAATTCACCATGAGCGCCCCCCTTGGGCCTCCCCATTTGTTAACCACGATGAGGTTACGCATGTGGTGGCAACCAGCTTCGGCTCCAGCTACCAGCAATTTTCTACCTTAATTAATATGAATATATAAATACAGCAGGAAGTGGTCTCCTCGAGAAGATGAACGATATCCGTCGGATGCTGATCCAAGGGTGCTATCTATAATTGCAATACCGTCTTTCTTTCGCGTTGCTCCTTTATGTTATGATATGGTGACGTTATGCCAGGTTGTCATGCTGATGAGCAAGCTTGCCTGGTGAGCTATATATTGAAGACAGATTCAGTCGAGCTGAGGCACCAATTGCTACGCAAATGGCGGCCGAGCAAAAACGCCACAACAGTTCACATGATATCACAGTAGACGGCCCCGCGCTGGATGCTTGCCCTCCTGCCACCAATCCAACAAATGGAAACAGCCAGCCCCATGATACTCAGCCTCCTGCAAATGGAAGCAGCCAACCCGAGGAGGTGATCGAGAGCTACGAGCTCATGCTCGACCTGAGCAAGTACATCCTGCTGCTGGCAACGCTGGTGGCCACGGTGACATATGCCGCGGGGTTCAACCCACCGGGGGGCGTCTGGCAGGAGACTGTCGACGCCACGGGCCAATTCGCAGGCGACTCCATTATCCGGACCACCAGCTACCACCGGTACCTGGTGTTCTACTACTGCAACGCCACCGCATTTGCCTCGTCACTCGTGATCATCCTCGCCATCCTCTTCCTCACCCTCATGGAAGAGAAAAAGAAGAACCGCGTCACCCTCCTGCCACTGCGGGCGGTCATGCTTGTGGACCTGCTAAGCGTCATGGGAGCCTATGCTGCCGGGACATGCCGCGACAAGCCCACGACCATCTTCTCCTCGGTGCTGGTGGTTGCCGTCGTTGCCTACCTTGCTCTTCAGATGGTGCTAGCCTCGTTGCCAGAAGACAAGCACAGCTACATCGACGCAGTGCATGAGAAACGGCTACGAAAGGTCCTGATGCTGCTCGCGACGTTCGCGGTGAGCGTGACATACGTTGCCGGGATGAGCACGCCAGGCGGCTTCTGGGACAACAGTGAGAACGGCCACAGCCCTGGCGACGCGATCCTCAAGGACAGCCACGGCAAGCGCCTGACGGTGTTCTTGTTCTTCAATGCCCTGGCGTTCGTGGCGTCCTTGCTCATCATTGTGGTGCTTCTGGACAGAAAACCTCGTGTGACTGAGGCATACTGGTTCATCGCCGTCGCGCTGATCAGCCTCATCGTCTCATACACCGCAGGCAGCTGCAGGGAGACCGACACCAACTTCTATGTGGGCAGCCTGGTTATTGCCGTCCTGGCATTCATGGCATTGCTGCAAGTTGCAGTTATTCAAGGTACCATAAAAGCTGCAAGCGATACCAGGTTCTGGACCAAAATCAAAAGCTTCCATCGTTCGGTGTCAGGGAGCTTGTCAAGAGCAATAACAAGAGCACCAGGTCTGGAGACTAATGACAGCAGGTACTACGGGAGCACATCCCTTTTCTTATTCTTCTTCCTCCTCTGCAAATCATTGGCTTTAACTGACCTCTTTTGCTCCCCAACTACATAGGGTCGCAGCGGAGCATGCTCGTTCCCTTGTACTGTTACTAGCCACTCTTGCCGCAACCATCACTTACCAAGCAGGGCTGGATCCTCCCGGTGGCTTCTGGCCGGGTAATCGGGACGGCCACATGGCTGGTGACCCGATCCTCCTCACCGTGAACGCTAAGAGGTACAAGGCCTTCTTCTACTGCAACTCTGTCGCCTTCGTAGCCTCCTTGGTGGCCATCATCCTGGTCCAAAGCAAGGTTATGCTCCAGACACACGTGCTCGAGGCAGCCATGATACTGGACTTGTTTGGCCTCATCGGAGCATATGCTGCGGGAAGCTCTCGGGACTTGACCACCTCCATTTATGCCATGGCCTTGGCTGGCGCCGTCCTGGTCTATGTAGTGATCCATGTTGTCTTCTTCACACTGAACCATGCCACCAACCCCACCAAAGAAGAAATTAAGTCCGTGGAGAAGAGGCGCAAGCGGTTGCTCCTTTTCGCAGTCTTGGCCGCAACCATCACTTATCAAGCTGGGTTGACCCCTCCTGGCGGTTTCCGGCTCCAAGATGATAGCAGGCACCACGCTGGGGATCCAGTCCTCCTATACAACTTTCCCCGGCGTTACACAGCCTTCTTCTACTGCAACACGGTGAGCTTCATGCTGTCCATCGCACTGATCATACTGCTCGTGAACCCACATCTATACAGGCCTGCGATTCGAAGCTATGCACTCGCTGTTTGCACAGGGGCGGGCATGTTTGGTCTGATGGGAGCATATGCTGCCGGAAGCACGCAACATCTGAAAACATCCATCTACATTTTCGTCTTGGTGGTTGTGGTCCTCGTCGTTATAGCTTTACTGCTCCTGGTATTCTTGTTGAAGGAAAGGAACAACATACCTGAAGACACGGCCGGTGAACTGGAGCCCATTGAGGTAAGCAGTTGTACACCAGGAAAGGAAAAACATGTCATGCGCAAATATCTGATGCTGCTAGGAATCTTGGTGGCAAGCGTCACCTACCAGGCCGGCCTAGATCCACCAGGCGGAGCTTGGCAGCACAGTGGGAATGGATACGACGCGGGCAACCCAATCATGCATGACAACCAGAGGCACCGTTACCTCGCCTTCTTCTACAGCAACTCCACGTCCTTCGTGGCGTCCATTGTTGTTATCATCATTTTGCTACTGGAGTGGAAGGACGAGAAGAAATGGTCGCTCAAGGTCATGAACACGACGATTGTGCTGGATTTGCTCGCTCTCCTAGTGGCCTACGCAGCAGGCTCCAGCAGGGGGTGGAAGACGTCTATGTATGTCGTTGCACTAGTGACCGCCGTGCTGGTATATGTTGCAATCCATATAGTGCTGGCAATCTCATGTTGTCATAGCCCGCAGGAAGAGGAGAGCAGTGTGGATCCTGCATAGGTAAACTCCAGCGGCACCTGTTTCTGTTTGATTATTAGTGTGCACTGCAGTTCTGTTCATATGAAACAGTGGCAGTAAAGCCTGCGATTCTTATACGCCTATCAAAATGTCAAGGCAGGTGATCATTTTGTATACCCATTTCCCCTAGTATCCTGATTTACTTTATTGCTATTATGTAATACAAATAGAAAGTGGGAAACTTGGATTTTTTGTGGTGTGTGGCTCCTTTTTTATTTTTAGTTTATTTCTATTCTTAGTTTCTGGCGGTGGCTTGTCCAGTCTCTGCTATGACCTATTCCTCCCCCTTTCTAGAATTGTAGTGTACTTGATGTTTGATGTAACTGGATTATTTTAAATCCCTCAAACTAGCTAGTACTGTATATTTGACCATAATGGCAAAAACTGTAAATTTTTGCCTCAGGCATATTTGGACTTGAGTTGGGTGTAAACCTGAATCCAGTGGATGTGGCAAGTTTGCAGGACTATGGAGCTATGTATGGTTCTACATTTACATGATTCGGAGATTAAGAGCAGTCTTCATTAT
This sequence comes from Triticum urartu, assembly GCF_003073215.2. Classification (NCBI taxonomy): domain Eukaryota; kingdom Viridiplantae; phylum Streptophyta; class Magnoliopsida; order Poales; family Poaceae; genus Triticum; species Triticum urartu. The sequence goes on along the minus strand of NW_024117928.1, from coordinate 57,323 downwards.
TGTTAACACACAAAAAAGGATCACTTGCGGACACATCGGGCATCTCTGCAGAAGAATGGGCTCATAGATACAACCTCGAAGATTCTCTTATGGACATCTACTCTAAAGAAGAGGAGTATTGGCGCCAGCGGGGCTCTATGAACTAGGTGCTGTTTGGTGATGCCAACACTGCCTACTTCCAGGCCATTGCTAATGGCCGTCGTAGACGCTGCTCCATTCCCCTTTTATGGGAAGGAGGCCAGCTATTTCAGGACCCCCCAGCGATCCGGGCCCATGTGGACGGATTCTATAAGTCGCTATTTGCCGGGCGAACTAGGGGTGGTGTCTCCCTAGCGGACCACATATGGACACCTAGCCAACAAATCTCCCCAGCGGAGAATGCTGCTCTCCTCGCTCCCTTTGATGCCACTGAGGTCGAGACTTTTGTGAAAGCAATGAACCCGGCCTCGGCCCCAGGTCCCGATGGTCTGCCGGTCCGCTTCTTTCAGGCATTCTGGCCGATGGTCAAGGATGTCATCCTCGACCTGTTCCTTGAGCTCTCTCGAGGAACATTGGACGTCTCCCGCCTCAATTACGGGATCATTTCCTTGATCCCGAAGGTCCCGGGTGCGGCAGACATTCGGCAGTTCCGGCCTATCACAGTTCTCAACGTGCTTTTTCAGATTCTGGCCAAGGGGTACGCCACTAGGGCGGCCCTGATTGCCCCCCGGATCCACCATCTGAACCAGACGGCCTTCATCAAAGGCCGATATATTTTGGATGGGATCCTCGTTCTCCACAAGGTCATTCATGAAGTCGAGCGAACACCTCCACGCGGTGTTCCTCAAGATTGACATCCATAAGGCGTACGACACTGTACATTGGTCCTTCCTTCGAGAGGTGATGATGAAGTGTGGTTTCGACCCACACTGGATTGCTCGGGTTATGCAGCTTGTTACAAGTGGGCGCACGGCTGTCAACATAAATGGGGAGGTCGGCTCGTACTTCCTGACTGGCCAGGGAGTACGGCAAGGGGACCCTCTCTCCCCATTTCTCTTCAATCTTGTGGTCGATGCCCTGGCAACGGTCCTAGACTTGGCCAAACACGCTGGCCACATTAGGGGGATTTGCCCCCATCTCGTGGGCGACGGAGGTTTGACCCACCTCCAGTATGCGGACGACACCAACATGATGGTGGAAGGCTCGGACGAGGATATTCGGCACCTCAAGTTTCTCCTTCTCTGCTTTCAGGAGATGTTGGGTCTCACGATTAACTTTGCCAAAAGTGAGGCGATGGTTCTTGGGTACTCTGAGGAGGAGGCTGTGACGACCCGAGACCGACGCTTCAGAAGCCTTAAAATATCTTTCCCAAACATCCCTAAAATAGCTTCGGTTCTTTGTTAGACTCTCCTAGCCTATTTTTTCGAGCCGTCCGATTACGATCGGAGGGTCCAGCTAACCCCTCCCCCTAATCCAACCTACCTATATAACAGCCTAACCCTAGAACCTAGGCTGTCCCATCCATCCCCTCACCCGCCGCCGCCACTCTTCTCACCATCTACATTGGGATCTCCTCCGTCTTCACCCGCAGCCGCTAGCTTCCCTCCTCGATTTCCATGCCGAACCAATCCATCGATCCACCCCAACCTGATGGCTCCGACCACCTCCCTGGATTTCCGCCGCCACCCAACCCGCAGCTGCAACCATCCATCCATCTAGTGACGCGCCTCCACACTTCGTGCCCGAGGAGCCCCATGTCGAGCTCCTCCTCCCTGCCTTCGCCCAAGCACCTCCTGCTTCTCCTCGTCGCCCTCAACCCCGCCTCGACTCGTCGGAGAGCCGTCGGCCTTGGAGACCACCCCGTGCTTCTTCCTTACCTCCCTCCGAATCTCGCTCTCTCCATCGCCCCACCTCTCTACCTCTGTCTCCAGGGACACGAACGAGCAAGCCGCCATGGACGCCGACGCCTGGAGCTCCAAGTCCACCGTTCGCCCTGGATACGACCAGAGCTCGCCTTCCGACCCCGGATCTGCGCATCCTTGCCGTTTCCCGTGCCTCTGCCTGCGTTGTTGCGCCGCCCCGCCTCGCATGCTCCTTAAGACCGCCATCCCAGTCCCGTTCCGGCCGGTCCCAACCTAGGCCACCTTGCCGGAGCCCCTGCATCGTGCCATTGTTCCCCTGCTTCACCCGCTGCTGCCTTCTTCGTCCACAGACGCACGCGCCCGCATTGACTCGAGCGAGTCCAGCGAGCCAGCGCCCAGCCGCCGCAAGCGACGACAGCGCCAAGTCCCGCTCGCCCGCCCATTTACTCCGTCAACCCGTTCCTGGGCCACGAGGGCGCCGAGGCCCAGCAGCGTCTTCTCATCGCCAGATCCGGCCCAGCCGCTTCTCCGCTTTCGGCCCAATGGCCCGATGTGAGCATAGCCCAGCACCTCCACTATATTGTGCTTGTGCGTCTGATAGTTATGTTGCGCATGTTGCCTTGCTGGGCCTCTCCTTAGATTTGGCCCGTATAGTGTTTTTTTCTCTTGTTGCGAATTTGCCTATTATCCAGTGAACTGTTGTTTTACAGAAAAACCCTCATTATTCATGCATATAATAACTCATTAACTGTGCATCGGATTAAATGATTTAAATATGTAAAATGCTTAAAATTTCATCTAGCTTCACAATATGCTACTCTCATCCATGTTTAAAATGTTGTTTGCATTTAATTAGCATAAATGTCATGTTAAAATGGTTTATTTCATAACAAAATAACCATAGCTCCAAATTTAATAATCTTTATATGTGAATGGGATAGAAAAATGCATAGTTTAACATGGTGGCATTACTTTGCATGTTTAACAACTCTAAAATATGGTTTAGGGCAGAACAATACCAAATCTAAAATATGCATATGGGGATTTTCCGGAATTGTTGTTTGTTGTTTCCGGCCTCATTTAAACTTGCCTAGATAGGTAGTTTTATTATGCTTCACCCCTTGCCATGTTTAATAACATTTAATATTGCTAGATACATAAACGAGAGCAAACTAAATAATTCGAATGTGGTGTTTCGTCAATACGCAACTCGTTGCATATTGAGCTCCACTTAACTTGTAGTATTGTTTGTTGCACTTTGCCATGCCATGCCCCATTAAACCGGACATGCATCATACTTGATTATGCATCATGCCATGATTATGCTTGTTGGTTTACCATGTTGTTTGCTTCTTTTCGGTGTTGCTTCTTCTTGATAGTTCCGGTATCGTTGCGATGGTGAGGATTCGTTCGACTATGTTGGTCCACCTACCTAGCAGTCGGCGGTGCCGCCTCGGGGCAACTCGATGGTATTTTGGTTACCGTCCACTTAGCATAGACGGTGTTGTCCTGAGAACGAGATACGCGCGGCTCCTATCAGGGTATCGACACACCGGGTGGTCTTGCTGGTTTTGTTTTACCATTGTCGAAATGTCTTGTGCACCGGGATCCCGAGTTTGATCGGATGTCCCGCGATGAAGCATTGTCTCCGCGGATCGTGAGATTGTCATGGGCTAAGTTGGGACACCCCTGCAGGGTTTAAACTTTCGAGAGCCATGTCCGTGGTTATGTGGCAGATGGGAATTTGTTAATATCCGGTTGTAGTGGACTTGAACTAAACTCAACTAAAATACACCTACCGCATGCGTAACCGTGACTGTCTCTTTTTGGATGAGTTCGAGAAGAGAACACGGTTGGGTTATGTTTGACCGTAAGTAGTTTAGGATCACTTCTTGATCATTACTAGTTTGCGACCATTGTATAGTTTCTCATCTTATTCTTGTACTCGTAAGTTAGCCATCATACAATGCTTAGCCGCTTGTTGCAGTCTCACCACTTATCCATTCCCTATCCATTAAGCTTTGCTAGTCCTGATACCCATGGTGATGGGATTGTTGACTCATCGTGGCTCATAGATTACTACAACAACAGTTACAGGTACAGGTAAGCGATAGTCTGACGTGAGAGCGATGCTTGCTTGTGTTGGAGTTCTTCTACTTCTTCAATCAAGGAAAAGGTTCCGGGTCGGGGAGCCTAGGGTTAGCAGGGTGGATGTCGTTCTTCTTTTTCGTTTGATTTCATCCGTAGTCGGATCCTGCTCTTCTGTATGATGATTGCTATGTATTGATGAACTGTTGTATTGATGTTGTAGCTTGTGGCGAGTGTAAGCCTTTATCTTGTATTCTCATCTATTCAGTACATGGTATGTTGTAATGATATCCACCTTGCTAAGCGCTCGAAATGCGGTTGTGCCCCAATCATGAATTCATCACGTGATTGGGATAGAATCGCATCTTGGGCGCTACAAGTTGGTATCAGAGCCTTACCGACCTTAGGAGCCCCCTTGATTGATCGAACCGCTACTGTTGTTGAGTCTAGAAAAAAACTATTTTGAGTCTAGTTATATATCGGAGAGTAGGAATTCTTTTTACTCCTTATCCCTTTCGTCGCTCTGGTGAGGACTCCTGACGTAGATGTTTTGACTTCACTCTCCTCTTTTTCACTCAATTTTTTTTGGGTCACGCGGGTATCTTGAAATCGGACCGATATCATTATGACGGGAATTCTGTCTTGGTGCCTCCTGACATTTAGGGGTTGTGGCAGTGTCCCGGGGAGTTGAGCTCCAAGGTGTTTTTGTCACAGTGTTTATCGTTTCAGTTCCGGAATACCAGAGGTCGTCGACATCGAAAACGCTTCTATATTCTTTGTGGTGAGAGTAGTTTGACAACACCCGGTACTGGGGAGAGCGATCAGATGTATTGCCACAACTAGTATATCGAATGTTTTCGAAGGTCTGAGGTACATGATTTTCGAGGTTTTCTTGGTTATGTGTTCACGGATGGATATAGTTGGAGTGTAGGATTTGTTAGTTGTGTGAGATATTTGTGCCTCCCTGTATCCCCAACACCAGATTGCATAACCAGAAAGTTTCGGGAGTTCTTAGGTGGGAATTCAAGTAGTTACCTAGGTCTATCCTTCCAACAAATGCATGAGGGGTTATGTATTTGTTTCCAGCTTATTCTGCAAGCCAAATCCTTTGTTTTGTTTTTGAGTTGTGGTATTCGAGTTGCTTCAATGTCAAATGATGATTCCATACATGTCCTAAGCGGTGTTCTCATATTTGTATGGGAGTACTAATCCTTTTTTATCATCGAGATTGTCATGTCACATCTTCTCAACCAGCGTGTTCCCTTCAACATTTGCAAGATCAATACTCAGTTCTTCTCAACGGTGTTCATTCCGTTCGTCCCTAGTTGTCTATATTTTCCCACCATCCCACCCTTTTTCTACAAGGACTCAGATTTCTTAATCAAGTATCCATTTATTCATGTGAAGTCTCTTCATTCTTTTCCTCCATGTTCTTACCTGGTGATTCTCATGAAGATGCTAAGGAAGCTACAAGTTCATCATTCTTCATTCTCTTTTTCTTCCCCGATGGAGTAAACTCAAGCCTCGGTGTTAATCATATCTCTTTCTTTTGTTTCACATGCTTTCCCATGTGGCAATTTCTTATCCAAGCCTCTCTTATTTATTCACCCCTCTCTATTCATATCCGGAGTGCTGAAGGTATCTCAGAAGATTCAAGTTTCCATTCTTAATCCTTTTAAGCTATTTCCGGGTCCTTACCTTATTCAAGCCATTTAATTCAACCGGTGCAATCTCTCTTTAAAAATCATCGTTCAATGGTATTTCTTTCGAGTGGGACCATAACCCACAAGTCTTTTCCCAGGATCTTACCTGACTCTTCTAATTTTTCTGTAGTTATTCTCAATTCCTTTCAAGGTGTGATGTAAGAATGAATTTTCATCAGTCAGATGCCTTCTCGAGGACCGCTTTCAAATTATTTTCATCTTCCGCTCAACTTTTCCTTATTCATTATTCCGGAGTGCCTCAACAAATCATGGTGTTGTTTCTCGTCGTCATTCTCGGATTCTGCAGACCGAGGAAGAGTTCCTCTTAAATCCTTACCCGTTCTTCCACAGATGCGTAGTTCAAGCTTGATGCCATCCTCTCATAATTGTTTTCGATTGTGATAATTCTTTTCATACCCATCCGAAGCATTTCAGGAGTTGTTTTCGTTTCTTGATCATCCAAAGGCCATCATTTCAGAAGATTTATTCGTTCTCAACGTTCAGCTCTCATTCTCCAATTCTTACCGGGTGCCTCATTCGAGTATTCTTTAATCAGCTCGTGATCTCTTCGTTCTCTTGTATCTAAATTCCCTCAAGTATCTTCGTTCGTTTTCTAACTCTTCCTGGTGGTTCATTCGAGATTCATCTTCTATTGTTATCGTATCAATGCATTTGTTCTTCCAAATCCTAGTGGTGGATCGTTGAAGACCTTCCTCAAGTTTGCGTTATATCTCCCTTAATCCATTCAACGAGAATAAGTAGTATGCCAAATCAGTTGCTTGTCATCAATTTAAATTGGTGAAGGATACGCATAACATAATTCTTATTCTTATTTCCTCGAGATGAATTAATTCCTTCTTCCGGAGTTTGTTCATGAGGAAGAAATTCTCGGTTCCAAGTTGTTCATCTTTCTTTTCCGGAGCTCCAAGTTATTTCAATTATATCATTTCAAAGCTCCATCTAATCATTGCAAGGCTTCATCTTGTTCTTTTCAACTTTCCTTTCGTTTCATCATTCTTTTATTACCGGAGTTCTCACAAAGGCTCAACAGAGTGGTTCATTAAGATTTCATTCATTCTCGTATGTTCTTCAAGATTCTTGTTGGAGGAGCTCAAGTATTCTTCATCTTGCATTTAGAAGTGCAATCCCTTCTCCCTTATCTTTTGAGGTGGTAGTATATCATTCTTGATTCATAAGGAGCCTCGAAGTGAAGTTGTTAACAATGAGATATTTTAAATCCATCAATCTCTTTGTTGGAGTTATCTTGGGTTATATTTCACCTACAGCCTTCCCTAAGGAATGTTGCTATTGTGGTGCTTATCAATGATCCAAGTTTTCTCCTATCCTCTAGGCGAAAGAAGTGTTCATCTCTCCGTTGATCTCAAGTAAGCAATTGTTCCCGTAAATGACAGAATCTCACCTCTAGTTTTGAGATGTTTTCATAAGCCCACGAGGAGTGTATCATTTGATTGTTGATTCGTCAACAACTCCGTTCAAATTTTCTTTTAAGGATGCCCTCTCAAATTGATTTGAGGTAGAACATGTTGTTTTCTCTCCGTTCTTTTCATTCAATTCTTTCATTTCTTCCAGAGGCATTGTGATGTTGCTCTCTTCATTCCATCATCTCGTTTTGCCAAGATCATGTTCTTTTCCTAGCTTATCCATTTAACCGGAGTGTGGTGTTCTCTTTTCAAGTTCTTTTCATCTTATCAAGTTCTCCTTCTCTTTTCTCCCGGAGTGGTTTCAAAGCCTAACTTCTCCATCGAGCTCTTGGTTCTCGTCGTATTCCTTGTTGCTCTTGTCCAACGGACTGTTTGCAATCTCGTTCATCTCCATTGTATTCTTTCTTTCAATTTGTTCAACCTCTCAAGGTTCATGGTTTCACTCGTTTGTCAAAGAAGCAATTGTTTTACCTCTTCCTCTTCCGCTTCTCTCCGGTGCCATCCTTAGATCTCGGGACGAGATCTCTTGTAAGTGGGGGAGTGTTGTGACGACCCGAGACCGACGCTCCAGAAGCCTTCCAGTTATTTCGTTGTTGCTGTGTGTTTTATTTAATTGTTGCATTCATCATGTCATCATTTGCATTGCATCGGTACTCCGTTGCCATCATGTTTTCAAAACTTGCATCCGTTCGTGGTTGCCGCTTCTTCCTTGTCTCTGCTAGACCGTTCTCTTCTCTCTTGTCTTCTCCGTGGCAATGTTGTCAGACCGTTTGTCTTCCTTGATGATTCTCAGTCCAACCACACAGTTGACCTCGTCTGCCTAACCCCTCTTCGCACTGTGCATCGACCCCTCGCGTGCACGCCCGAAAGTTGTCCCGAACCCAACCCGGGCAACCGTGACCGATGGATCCGGATCATCCCCAAACATTCCTAAAATATCTTCGGTTCTTTGTTAGACTCTCCTAGCCTATTTTCCCGAGCCGTCCGATTACGATTGGAGGGTCCAGCTAACCCCTCCCCCTAATCCAACCTACCTATATAATAGCCTAACCCTAGAACCTAGGATGTCCCATCCATCCCCTCACCCGCCGCCGCCACTCTTCTCACCATCTACATCGGGATCTCCGTCTTCACTCGCAGCCGCCAGCTTCCCTCCTCGATTTCCATGCTAAACCAATCCATCGATCCACCCCAACCTGATGGCTCCGACCACCTCCCTGGATTTCGCCGTCGCAACCATCCATCCATCTAGTGTCGCGCCTCCACACTTCATGCCCGAGGAGCCCCATGTCGAGCTCCTCCTCCCTGCCTTCGCCCGAGCCCCTCCTGCTTCTCCTCGTCGCCCTCAACCCCGCCTCGACTCGCCGGAGAGCCGTCGGCCTTGGAGACCACCGCGACAAGACCAGGCCCTCCCCCGTGCTTCTTCCTCACCTCCCTCCGGATCTCGCTCTCTCCCTCGCCTCACCTCTCTACCTCTTTGTCTCCAGAGACACGAACGAGCATAGTTTAACATGGGGTAGAATAATCTTTATATGTAAATGGGGTAGAAAAATGCATAGTTTAACATGGTGGCATTACTTTGCATGTTTAACAACTCTAAAATATGGTTTAGGGCAGAACAGTACCAAATCTAAAATATGCATATGGGGATTTTCCGGAATTGTTGTTTGTTGTTTCTGGCCTCATTTAAACTTGCCTAGATGGGTAGTTTTATTATGCTTCACCCCTTGCCATGTTTAATAACATTTAATATTGTTAGGTACATAAACGAGAGCAAACTAAATAATTCGAATGTGGTGTTTCGTCAATACGCAACTCGTTGCATATTGAGCTCCACTTAACTTGTAGTATTGTTTGTTGCACTTTGCCATGCCATGCCCCATTAAACCGGACATGCATCATACTTGATTGTGCATCATGCCATGAGTATGCTTGTTGGTTTACCATGTTGTTTGCTTCTTTCCGGTGTTGCTTCTTCTTGATAGTTCCGGTATCGTTGCGATGGTGAGGATTCGTTCGACTATGTTGGTTCGTCTTCTTCATGGATTCGATCTTCTTCCTAGCGGGATTTCACGCAAGATGACCGTCATCTTGGATCTCACTACTATCTTTGTTATGCTAGTTGTCTCGATGCTATCGCTATGTCGCGCTACCTACCACTTGTTTATCAAGCCTCCCCATATGCCATGAAACAGCCTCTAACCTTTTTCCACCATCCTAGCAGACCGTTGTTTGACTATGTTACCGCTTTGCTCAGCCCCTCTTATAGCGTTGCTAGTTGCAGGTTGTTCCATGTTGGGTCATGGATATCATGGGATATCACAATATATTTTACTTAATTAATGCATCTATATACTTGGTAAAGGGTGGAAGGCTCGGCTTTTTGCCTGGTGTTTTGTTCCACTCTTGCCGCCTTAGTTTCCGTCATACCGGTGTTAGGTTCCTTGATTTTGCATCCCTAACAACGATGAGGGTTTATGGGCCCCTCTTGACAGTTCGCTTTGAATAAAACTCTTCCAGCAAGGCCCAACATTGGTTTTATCATTTGCCTAATAAGAACTAAAACTTGCATAGGGACCCGCCGGCACCCGAGGTCTCTTAATCAACCCCCCGGGCCAGTGCTCCTCATGAGTGTTGGTCCACCTACCTAGCAGTCGGCGGTGCCGCCTCGGGGAAACTTGATGGTATTTTGGCTACCGTCCACTTAGCATAGACGGTGTTGTCCTGAGAACGAGATACGCGCGGCTCCTATCGGGGTATCGACGCACCGGGTGGTCTTGCTGGTTTTGTTTTACCATTATCAAAATGTCTTCTGCACCGGGATCCCGAGTTTGGTCGGATGTCCCGCGATGGAGGATTGTCTCCGCGGATCGTGAGCTTGTCATGGGCTAAGTTGGGACACCCCTGCAGGGTTTAAACTTTCGAGAGCCGTGCCCGCGGTTATGTGGCAGATGGGAATTTGTTAATATCCGGTTGTAGTGGACTTGAACTAAACTCAATTAAAATACACCAACCGCGTGCGTAACCGTGACTGTCTCTTTTCGGGTGCGTTCGAGAAGAGAACACGTTTGGGTTATGTTTGACGGTAAGTACTTTAGGATCACTTCTTGATCATTACTAGTTTGCGACCGTTGCATAGTTTCTCATCTTATTCTTGTACTTGTAGGTTAGCCATCATACAATGCTTAGCCGCTTGCTGCAGCCTCACCACTTATCCATTCCATATCCATTAAGCTTTGCTAGTCTTGATACCCATGGTAATGGGATTGTTGAGTCCTCGTGGCTCACAGATTACTACAACAACAGTTGCAGGTACAGGTAAGGCGATAATCTGACGTGAGAGCGATGCTTGCTTGTGTTGGAGTTCTTCTACTTCTTCTTCGATCAAGGGATAGGTTCCGGGTCGGGGAGCCTGGGATTAGCAGGGTGGATGTCGTTCTTCTTTTTCGTTTGATTTCATCCGTAGTCGGATCATGTATGATGATTGCTATGTATTGATGAACTGTTGTATTGATGTTGTAGCTTGTGGCGAGTGTAAGCCTTTATCTTGTATTCTCATCTATTCAGTACATGGTATGTTGTAATGATATCCACCTTGCTAAGCGCTTGAAATGCGGTTGTGCCCCAATCATGAATTCATCACGTGATTGGGATAGAACCGCATCTTGGGCGCTATAGAGGCCCAGCGAATTGCCAATCGGTTGAACTGTCGGCTGGGATCCTTCCCCACAACTTACCTCAGCATGCCGATTAGTGACACCCGTCTACAGGAGAAAGACTTCCGCCCAATTATTTCCAAGCTCCAACCTCGGATGGAGCCTTGGCAAGGGAGGTGGCTCTCTAAGGCCACTCGAGTGGTTCTGATGAACTCCTCCCTTATTAGCCTGTTGATGTACGTTATGGGATTCTATAGTTTACATGAATCCCTTCATCACGAGGTCACCAAACTCCTCTCCAGATTCTTCTGGGCTGGAGAGGGTGATAAACAGAAATACCACATGGTTAAGTGGTCTGAGATTTGCAAGCCTAAGGATCAGGGCAGCCTCGGGGTCATCTCATCTAAGTGGATGAATATTGCCCTCCTCTCCAAATGGCTTTGGCGCATTCAGACCGGCGAAGGTGGACTGTGGCTAAAGATTATCCGCGCAAAGTACCTGCAAGGGCAACCTCTGGCATTCGCTTCTAGATCTAGAGGGTCCCAATTTTGGCAATCGGTGATCCAACTGATGTCGGTCCTACGTATTGGGACCTCCATTAAGGTGGGTACTGGCTCCGGCACCCTCTTCTGGCTGGATAGATGGTCCAGGACTAGACCTTTTGCGGAGCGATTCTTCACCTTATTCTCTATATGTAGCAGCCCACAACTTACGGTGGGCGTGGCATTGGCTGACATGGGCTCTATTGCCTTCTGGTGTACCTTTGGGCGGTGGAACACGCACAATGGGAGGAGTTGGTCGAGTGTATTGCCCTACACACCCCTTCCCTCGAGCCCGATTCCCTGACCTGGCGCCTTGAGCCCAATGGCAGGTTCTCTACAAGGTCCCTATACCAGGCGATTGTGCCCACTCCTAAGCCTATTGAGCTTTCAGTGATTTGGGAGATCAAGCTCCCCTTGAAAATCCGCATTCCTTTGGCAATGGATTCGAGGACGTCTGCCTTCGGGCACGGAGATGCATAAGCGTAATGGCCCCGAGGACAGCCTCTGTCCCATTTGCATTGTACCGGAAGACTCCAACCACATTTTCTTCCGGTGCCCTGCAGCGCAATTCCTCTAGAGTTGCTTCCAGGAGGTTGTTGGTGGCGTTTGGTGCCATGACGACCTTCTGGATTTGTTTGGGGAAATCCTTAGGCTCCCCATCTCTAGACGTGCTCCCATCTGGGTGGCTATGGGTACCCTTGCATGGACCCTCTGGAGCATCCGCAATAAATTAGTCATCGAATGCGTGATCCCTTGCCGTGTGACTGACGCAATCTACAAAATGTGTGGCTTCTTACAGCTATGGAGACTGCTTAGCAAGCGGCGTGATCAGGACGTCATCGACACCATCATCTCAGGTCTCCGCTCCTCGGCCTCGGCGTTAGCTCCACCACCACCGCCACCCCCTCCCGAGCCAGATTAGCTCCTGTTTTCTTTTTGTTTGGGGCTTGTTTTGCTGTGCCCCTAGCGATTATTTGAGACTTGCTTGTACCTGAACCTATCTTGACTTGTTGTTGGATGCTTGGTGCTGTTGCTTTATAATATAAAGCAGGAGGAAACCCTTTTTCGTAAAAAAGGATCACTTGCACAAATATCTCATGACAACCTGCCAATCAAGGATGTAAACATCTGCCCCATTTGTGCTCAGTTGATCTCACTTGTTGCATTAAAAATGCAGAATGTAGCTTTCAAAGTGCTCTGCAAGATACCTACACTGTCCTATATGCAATTTCATTTCTTAGTTTCTACCTCGAGGGCATAAACTATAACGACTTTACGAAGTGCTTCTCTCTTGTAAAGTTATCTTTAAGGACTGCAACATTTCAACTTTATCTAATATTCGAATTTCAATCTTATAACTGGCATGTGAAAAATCTGGTCATGACTTAGAGGTCTGCCTATTTTTTGTTGACCTGGGTTTCTTATGATCTCTTTATGTCCAGCCATATCTTTATGCAAGAAATTATCATACTAAATTTTCCTGGTACAATCACATGCAATCTGGTAAATATCGAGAATCATTTGCCACTAGTTACTATGTAAATTCTGAAGTCTAATCAAACTAGAACATGGAAACTGGGAAATTGTACTGTTACGTTAAATATCAGTTTTCAAATTAGAAGTGGTTCTCAACCTGTTCTGTATTTGTCTCTACATAATTTGGGTCAGTGCAGTATTAGTCTAATATTGCCAAATTTGTTGTTCTTGCAGAAAATGGAACTTCTTAACCACTTGTTTTAAGAAGCCATATAGATGAGTCTGCCATCTTATTTTAAGTAGCACCAATATGTTAAACATAGAGTTCACTTCTGTATCCTGATGTATCCAAGTTGCATTATTGCACGACAGAGCTGGAGGTACTAATGGGACAAAGACCGGCTCATCCTTACGACAATGGAAAATTCCACCACACACAAGTTGCATTATCTTGTGTCCAATTTTGTCCCTTGCCATGACAAATGATGAGGACCTTCAACTACTTTACTTTGCTCGAATTTTCTTGGCAAGTACTCCCACTGTACACTAATGTAAGACGTTTTTGCAGTTCAAATTGAACTGCAAAAACATCTTATATTACCGAAAAAGGCTTCCGTCCCGCTTTATATATAAAGCAACAACCAAGGATACAACACCTGGATACAACACGCCACCACCACACATGACACACACACCCAAGGCGAGATACAAGGGTGCCGATGCGCCGCAACACTACCCAATCAACCCCAAGCACACTACAAATGAGCCCACTTGGGGCCGATGAGGACCTCCTGAGAACTAGTCACCGAGAAGGGAAGCGGAACAATGACGAAGCATGGACTCCAAGGCGGTGCACGACACTGGATTGTCGCCACCGCCCAATCCCGAAGATCAAGTTTTCACCCGGAGCTACATGAAGGGAAGGGAACACCATGACGGAACCTTCATGAAGGAAGCGACGCCCGCGGCCACTGCCACCTTCGGCCGGAGAGAAAACCGGGCAAGTAATGTACCACAGTGCTCCCCCTTTGCCAAACCTCCACGCTACGCCAAACATCACCAACCATGCCACCCAAGTGACCATGGCTGCCCGACCGCACCCAAGGCGCGTGCTCCGCCCGCGAACACCGCGTCTCCCGCCGCCAGGGCCGCCGCCCTGCATCCAAGCAACCCCGTGAACACCCAAAGGCCTTGGATCTGGCTTGATCGGCAGCCCCCAACCGACGGAGCAGCCAGCAACCGCCCTGCCTCAAACATCGCCAGAGCTTCACCAGAAGCCACGCCAGTGCTGAAGCAGCTCACCGGCGCACCGCTGCGCCCGCACCATGGCTGACCCGAAGAAGGCGGCCCGTGCCACCCCATCGCGCGAGAGGAAGACCGAGCCCCGCTGCCCCCGCCGCCGGTTGGGCTTCACCCGGCCACGCCCTCTGGCGGCGGCGGCGAGGGAGGAGTAGGGAGGCGGAGTGGAGCTAGAAGAGGGGATCGAGGAGCCCTCCCCAGCCGCCTCGCGGGTGGCGGCGCGGAGGGATAGGGTTCCAACATCTTATATTAGTGTACAGAGGTACCCGCACTGTCCAACATAAGAACAATTTTCAAGCTAACAAAGCTTGAAAAATGTTCTTATATTATGGGACCGAGGGAGTAGTATTTAGGGCATGTATAATGGTGGCATATGGATACATATGCCCCATGACAAAAAGTAGTTTGAGGCATCTATATTTCTTTTTTCTCCCCAATGCAAGCTACCACTAGTGGGCCTCATTAAGAAATGGGAAATAAAGACTCTAGTGCACATGCACTTTTTCTCTTCAAGCACCCGCCTCCTATAGAGGATCTCGCTTCCCTATCCGAACCTACTTTACTCGATATCCGATCCTACATGGCATCTGAGGCATCACCCTAGGGCTATGCATTGTACATGCCCTTATGAACAACTCCCAACGTCAGAATAAAAAAGAAACATGTACAAGCAGCCGCATGAACCATGATGGACAGAATGACATGAGAAAACTGTAAAGCTAGACAAGTACAGGGCGTCATAGCATGTACCTCGGGTATTCTACTGAAACACAGACGTGAACGTTCCATGGGTATGCCTTCCAGAATGATTGATCTTGCACAAGATTCCATAAAGCATAGCCACCAAGAGGCTCTTCACGGAGAACTACATGTGCAGTCCATCTGTGGCAGTTCATCGAACACAAACAAGTCATTCCCCAGGTGCGTTCCATCTCAAATGTCAGCTTGTGCTAAGCCTTACACCAACAGACAGCCTCCTCTACAATTTATTTCATTCGTCAGAATCATGACACATGTCGCACTGTCCTCAGGCAATGCAACTAAATCATTATAAAAAGAACTAGCTTAGTCTCCTTATGTAATTATGGAATAACATACAGTGGTTGGTATGAATGATTGAAGCTCGCTGGTCAGACAGATGATAAATGTGCCTACATTTCTAACTCCAACATGGGTGTGAGTGCTGTTTACTAATTCGGGTCCGCACACTAATATTTGCCACACATATTATTCGTTTTCCTCGCAGAAAATGTATCTTTTTAACCACTTATTTCTAGAAGCCATATATACCGGGTTTGACATCTTATTTAAGTAGCACAAATATGCAAGCACAGAATTCATTTTATGTATCCTGACGAATACAAGTTGCATTGTAGCATAACAGAACTGGAAATTCTAATGGGCCAAAGACCAGCTCACCTTTGCTACGACAATAGAAATTTCCACCACATGCAAGTTGCATTACTTTGTGCTCCAGTTTTGTCCCTTGCCATGTCAAATAACGAGGACCTTCAACTACTTTGTTTTGTTGGAATTTTCTTGGTAAATATTTAAGAAATCCCAACGTCACAACAAAAAAACATGTTCAAGCAGCATGATGAACCATGATGGACAGAATGACTTGAGAACCCTCTAAGGCCAGACAAGTACCAGGCATAACATGTACCTCGGGTATTCTACTGAAATGCAGCTGTGCACAATCCACCATAGGATAGATCAGCAAGCCATGGGATTACGATCTGCAGACCCAGAATGATTGATCTTGCACAAGACTCCATAAAAGCATATAACCTCCAAGAGGCACTTCACTGAGAACCACATGTGCAGTCCATCCTGGCAGTTCGTCAAACACAAACCAAGTCATTCCCCATACGTGTTCCATCACAAATGCTAGCTTATGCCAAGCCTTACACCAACAGCCTCCTATATAATGCTATTTAATTTGTCAGCATCATGACATGTTGCACTGTCCTCAGACAATGGAACTAAACATTATACAAAGAACTAGCTTAGTCTCCTTATGCAATTATGGGATTATATATGGCAGTTGATATGAATGATTGAAGCTGCTCGTTAGTCAAAGACAAGATAAGCATGCCTACATTTCTAACTCCAACTTGGGTATGGGTGATGTTTATGTATTGGCATACAGCTCCTACAAGGGAGCTGCATGGAATGAGCATCTCCCACTCCCAGAGTCTTGTCTTGGTCACATAAACAAAGCATTACCCTGTACACACAACCGCACTCTGCATTTGGCATGACAAGGCTAATGACTATTGACTATTCATCATTTCATCATTAGCTCTGTGATTAGGCTAATGATGATACAAAGTAATATTTTAAGGAAGTTTTACATTTGTTCCAATAAACTCTCAGAATAAAACAAGTATTGCGAGTATATGCAGGAAAAAAATTACCTGGATGTAAATAAACTGCAGCATGGTCAGCTGAAACCTGGAGTGTGAACATTCACTACTTCAAGTCCACAGCTGACAAATGCTTGTTCAGTTGCATACAAGCCTGGGAGAGATAATGGAATAAACCTCTAAACAAAAGTAATTGATGGATTCATGCCACAATTAACAGATAGTGAAGCAGTGTCATTTGCTTATGCCAAGCTATCGAGCTTCTTCATTGGTCTCTGTGATACTGCATGGTACTTCATCGCCTTATGTGGCAATTGCAACCATTCTGCTCCAAGGGTGTGGGAGGGAGTTTCTGCTGGTGGGTTCACACCGGTCACCTTATTTACGGCAGAGATGGAACTGCGGCGTCATCCTGGCAGCATCGCTTCCAAACATGGTCGCTCCAGAAATGCCAGCTTGTGCCAAGCATTACGCCAACAGCCTCCTGCATAACATATTTCATTCATCAGCATCATGACATGTTGCACTGGCTAATGCAACGCAAGTAAGTTATAATAGAAAGAATTATATAGTCTCCTTATGTAACCATGGAATATCATACTGCAGTTGATTTGAATGATTGAAGCTTGCCTAGTCAGAGAGAAGACTATGAAGGTTCCTGCCAAGTCTTGTTTGTTCACACAAACTAAACATTGTACTGTTCACGCATCGCACCGTTCAGCGTGAGTATACCCGTGTAGTCTGACTATTCCCCATAAGCTCTGGGACAATTTGATGATACACAGTCATATTTCAAGGCGTTTTTACACCTGTTCAGATAAAACTTCGCAGAAAATAATTTATAAATCACAGTATATGCAGGGAGGAAGTAACTGGAATGGGAATAAGCTGTAGGATGATCAATTAAGATGCTGAATGTGAATACTGACGAAGAGTGCCAAAAGGTATGTAGATCACATGTGTGCACAGCTGAAAAGATTGTTCATTGATGCCTGTTAAGTTGTCATACAATCTTGGGAAAGACAAGGGAACAACTATTTAAATAAGACGACTCGATGTAGTCATGGCATGATTAGCACACAGGCAGATTCCGGGGAAACATCATGCCAAGCCAAAGCATGGGGGTGCCATACAGACCCACTCAGCTATATAACTAAGAGCTTAACAGACCACAACTTCACATCGCCGCCTCAAGGCGTCTTCTTCGTGTTCCAGTTCCACCAACAATTAGCCAAATGGCGTCCAGCAACCAAGTAGCATCCCACAATCCAGAGCAACCAGATAAGCAAAGTCTGGCCAGCCCGCCCGGCAGCAACAAGCCTTCAACAGAGTACCAGCTGAAGACACAGCTTCTACTGCTGGCCACTCTGGTTGTGACCGTGACGTATGCAGCGGGGCTCAACCTGCCAGGGGGTGTCTGGCAGGACACACAGGATGGACACTTCGCAGGCGACCCGATCCTTCCGGACACGCACTACCACCGGTACCTTGCGTTCTACTACTGCAACGCGACTGCATTCGAGGCGTCACTTGTGGCCTGCCTCCTTCTCCTTGTTCTTGATGAGGCGAAGGACAACAGTGTCTGCGCAACTGTGCTGCGGGCGGTCATGGTGCTCGATTTACTTGGCCTCATGGGGGCCTATGCTGCTGGAAGCTGCCGGGATGCTTTTACAACCATCTACTCCTCAGTGTTAGTCTCTTCCGTCTTCGCCTACATCATATATGTCTTTGTAACATACGCCTTCCAGTGGGCATTTCCCAAGAGTACATATGCCTTCCGGTGGGCATTCCCCAAGAGTACAGAAGGCAAGGCTCCTGAGAAGCAAGACAAGGATCCTGAGAAGCAAGACAACGATCCTGAGAAGCAAGACAAGGATCCTGATGGACACAGGCGTGAAGAGGAGCACAACTGCACAAGGTCTTGATGCTACTTGCAACATTCGCGGTTACCATCACATACGTGGCCGGACTGGGCCCACCTGGTGGATTCTGGAGCAACAGCCAGGACGGCCACCGTGTGAGCGACCCAATTATGCAGGACCACAACTCCAGCCGGTATCAGGCATTCTTCGTGTGCAATAGCACTGCATTTGTTGCGTCCTTGCTCATCATCGTGCTGCTCCTGGACAAGAAGCTGAGCAAGAACTTTTCTGTAAGGTCTGTTGCACTGTATGGTTTCATAGCGGTGGCGCTCATCGGCCTTGTGGGGGGCTATGCTGCAGGGAGCTGCAGGGAAGCTGATAATACCATCTATGTCGTTTTTCTGGCTGGTGCAGTTCTTGCATACATATTTCTACAGCTGGCTATTACTAAAGCCATGAAAAAGAAGGACAGATGGTGCCATACACAACTCACAACCATACGTGATTCTACTTGGCTGAAGAAAATAAAAGGCATGTTTGCTCCTACTCCTGCAAGTTCTAGCACTAGCAGGTACGCAACCACGTATTGTTATTCCTTGGAAATTATCATTGGCCCATATAATCCAATTCTAGGATACAATTTTAACTCAGTATATCTATGCAATTACCAGCAATACAGGAGCTGACAAAGTACTGGAAAAGAATCACTCTCTTGTCATGTTGCTCGCTACTCTTGTGGTGAGCATGACTTACCAAGCTGGATTAGATCCACCAGGCGGCCTTTGGCCAGATGAGCAGGATGGACATAAGGGTGGTGAACCAGTACTCCTCACAACTCATCCTACTGGGTACAAGGTGTTCTTCTATAGCAACTCAGCCGCCTTCGTGGCATCCTTAGTCGTCATCATAATGGTCCAGAGTATATTTCTACTTCAGCGCCATACATTGCATGCAGCCATGCTACTGGATTTGTTTGGCCTCATAACAGCATACGCTGCAGGGAGCAATAGGGATCCAAGCACCTCCATCTATGTTGTCGCCTTGGCAGGTGTTGTCCTTGTGTATGTGGTGATTCATATAGTATTCTTCACGTTAGAAAGCATGTGGGAAGCCACCAAAATCCCGATAAGTTGGATAGGAGGCGCGAGATGTTACTGTTGCTTGCGATCTTGGCTGCAACACTCACTTACCAAGCTGGCCTGACCCCACCAGGTGGCTTCTGGTCAGCTGATGACAAGTTTGGTCATCATGCAGGATTTCCAGTCCTCCTTGTGATAACTACCGTCGTCGTTACAATGCATTCTTCTACTGCAATGCAGCAAGTTTCATGACATCTGTAACTCTCATAGTTCTTGTGAACCCCACCCTATACAAGCCGGGCATACGGTGTTATGCACTCTATGTATGCATGGTGGTGGGCATGTTTGGCCTCATGGGAGCCTATGCTGCTGGAAGCTCCCGACATGTACGAACCTCCATCTATGTGTTAACTTTAGTTGCTGCGGTATTCACCTTTCTCACCGTTCAGGTGGTTATTTTATGGATACCAAAAAACTGGAGCAATAAGCAGTCATCTACCTCCTCTGGTACAGTACATGGGTCCTCTGAGCAAGAAAGCATCATCAGTGAGTCTTCTGAACTGGTAGCCCATGACACAGGAACAGAAAAAAAGGACCTTCGTGAGTACTTGGCTGCAAGTGTAACATACCAGACTGGTCTAAAACCACCAGGTGGTCTCTGGCAGGACAACAACAACAACGGACATACTGGAGGCAACTCAATCCTCCATGACATCGACAAAGGCCGTTACCGTGCTTTCTTCTATAGCAACTCCACTTCATTTATGGCTTCTATTGTCGTCATTGTCTTGCTACTTCCACGGAACAGCAACAATTGGCCACTGTGGCCAATGCATACTGCCATTTTGCTAGACATGGTAGGCCTCCTTGGGGCCTACGCAGCGGGCAGTACAAGAGAGTGGGAGATGTCAAGGAATGTCATTGCTCTGGTCATTCCTGTGCTGATCTATATTGCAGCCATACGCAGCAGTATCATTGTTCCGCAACAAGGGCCGATGTGGCAGCGGAAATTCTCATGAACCACCCCAATGATCAAGAAAGCTTAGGCTTACCGAAAAAGGGTTTCCCCCCACTTTGTATTCCAAAGCAACCAACACCGAGTACAGATAACGTTGTGGCGAGCAGCACAACACACCAAGAGAAAAAGAAGAAGAAACAAATGCCAACGACGACAGCTTGGCAAAGCGCGGATGACCCGCCACCGCGGCGCCCACCGGAAACAAAACACCACAGACCGAGGCTCCAATCCGCCGCGTACTAAGCAGCACCTCCAAGAAGGGATGCGACACCGACGACGCTGCTGCCCGGACGAGTACTCGGGTTTCCCCGGGCACGCGGAGGGAGGTGGGGGTGGATACCACCGACACCCTCCAGGGAGGAATGGTGGCACCCGCAGGTGTCACCGCGTCGGGGCCGAAGCCGGCAGGGATTTCTCCCGCATTCCAACCCCAACCGCCCAACCGAACAGAACCGACCGCCCAACCGTCGCCCATCACCATGCGCCAACGCAGTAGCGCCGCCACCCACGCCGCCTCACTACGAACACCACCACGAGGCCAAGAGGACCGAAGAGAAGCTCACCACGACGGGAGCAGCAACATCGACGCCGAGCTGGAGGGAACCACCTCCACCGCCGTCGTGCGGGAGGCCCGTGCCTCCGGCACCGTCGCGGTAGCCGTCCGGACGCGGCAGCGGGGCATGCCGGGCCACCCCTGGCCCAGCCAGGCCCGAAGCGGGCCCGTTAAGCCCCGCCAGCCGCGATGCAGCAGGCTGGCGTCGTCGCCGCCGGCACCCAGCCACGCGTCGCATCTCCCCCGCCTCCCAGAAGCCACACCGGAGCCATCCCCGCCGCCAGCCCGCAGGGCCCAGATCTGGGCCGAGCGGACGACGCCAGATCCCGCCGCCGCCACCCAGTAGCTCGCCTGCATGCGCCACGGAGCCCCGCCGCCGCCTAGATGCACCCCCCGGAGCCACTCCGCCCGCGTCGGAGAGCGACCGGGAGGGAAAGGGCCAGGAGGCCACCGCCACCAGCAGCCCCAGGGCCAAGCCAGCCGCGGGCGCCGGCGACGAGAAGGAAGAAGGAAGGGGGGAGCCTGGAGGGAGGAGGCCCGATGCGCGGCCGGTCGCCCGCAGCGGGGCGACGCGGTCGCGAGAGAGAAGGGGAGAGCGGGGGGTCTTCCGAAAGCTTAGGCTTCGCACAATTCTTTATCTGGCTTTCAATCTTTTTGAACTGCAAGTGCTGTATGTATTTCAAGATATTCAGTTTATTGTTCACATGTACTTTGCAAACAATATATATTGGGGATGTCTATAAATTATCATGTTTTTTTTACTTCTGTACAAATAAGGTAAAATAATATACTTTTAAGATTGAACATTTCCAACAAGTGTATACAATTATTGAGTATTGAACATATTGTCAAACAATAAAAATTGGTAATGTGCAGCTTTGGTTTCGAGCTTTTTCATTGGTCCCAGCAATACTGGCAGACCTACCATAGCAGTGCATTTTGTTTGGAGGAATTAGTGGTAGGAATGGGAGTTTGAGGGGTATGAGGCATATAATCCATTGTTTGTGTGTGCGGGTGGGGTGGGGGGGGGGGCGGTAATTCATGCGGGATAGAGATGAGAAAATAACTTCATCTCATATTCCCACTACTGATTCCCACCACACACCGAACATGGGTTTGAAACTAAAAATCAACTTCCCAAGCCTAACCCCCAACAACTTTTCAAGCCTAAACTCCCATTCCCTTTCCCTAGTATTGCCAAACACGATCTAGGGGCGAGCAGGGGAGGCCGCCCTGGGCCTCTGTGGAGGAGCACCCCCATCCCCCCTCCCTATCTATCCTTCAGCGCAGCACCATGGGGTACAGTAAAAGTTCACCCCGGCAAACCTCAAATCCCCTAGGTCCACCACTGGCAATACTGGTATCTTTATGGCCTTCTGTCACAATGGCAGCATTACTTACTTCACTTTATCTGTTTCATTTGGTGTAAATAAACTATTGTTCTTTGTTCAGTTTAATTCAGCGTGGCCCTCTTGTCCCTTTACTTCCATTTGATGTAATTGTTTTTTGTTCAATTTAATTCAGCATGATCCTCCTGTCCCCTAATGCTTGGCAGAAAATGAAGTTCATCTCTTAGTTGGCCAACATAAGCACTCAATCAAAAGTCATATAGTGAATTCAGAGGACTTCACCTAATCCAATGGTAAGGAAAATTTGCCCAAATATGAAATAAAGGATCCTTGAAGAAGGAAATTAAGATCTGGCACCCAGTTGAACGGGCCTGGTGAACTAGAATCACATAAGGCAACTTGTAGTGACTCAGCACTCTATAATATGAAAACATATTATATTTGTCCAATTCTGTCGTAATCTTACCAGAGATATAAAGTGACACCTAGTTTAATCATCCTACTGCTCTTTTAATTGATCTCACCTTAATTTAGTCCTGTTCATTCGCAGTTACGTTTGTAGCCTTCATATGAATCATATGTGATGTGATGAGCCAATAATGATGGCGTAATCGATCATGACGAGAAATCTAAAGGCTAACCCGCCACCTATCATGATTAGTTCTTAACCTCTGTACGATCTTCAAAAATTGCATCAAGTCATAAGAACTGCTGAACACAGCCAGTTTTAGTTTTATTGTACCTTCTGTCATTTCACAAATATTTAAATATGCTTAGCTTCTACACAGCACACTCAGAATGCACATTTTCAAGCAATGTGAAGATGGGGGAATATAACAAGACAATACAAACAATAACCACTAACACCAAACATACCTGAAACGCGAGTAGATATCTGTCAGGCATCGCACTGAACACGAGTGCAGCCATCAGTTATCCATGACTGACACCCAACCCCACAGGATTCCATCCGATTGTCATCGACGATGACCCAAGGAGGAAATTTGTGGCATGCCGGCCGAACATGCTGTCCCGTTTGAACAATCTGTCGAACACCTGCAGTGCACCCGGCCCGCGCAGGCATTTCAGTAGAGCAAGCAGTCGCCACAAAAACCGTGCGTCCTGGGAGGATACAGGTCGTACCATCCTGGAGGGAACCCTGGAGCGTGAGGCCGTTATGGTCGCCTCAGCGCGCATTGCTGTAAGCGGAGGGGACGGCTCGTCGACGAGCACACGACCGGGACGGCAGAGGTCGGGCGTGGTGGGGGGTCGCGCGACGGCTCCAGGCGTCACGGGCGACGGCGGATCCGCCCGGAATCAGCACTCCACGCCTCCACAGTAGGCGATATAGCAATGAAAAAGAGGGAAGGAGGGCAATGGCGGCAGGCGAGGTCACAGACTCACAGAGGTGGCGCGGCTCCGCGGGAATCCTAGGCGAGCGCTAAGGCAAATCCATCCAATTAGACGCCAAGCCCGGTGATGGGCCGGTCCTTTTACGTACTGCTTCGGCTGCCGGGTTTTTTTTTCTTTCTTTTGTTTTTTGCTTTTTACTTTTTTCTGTTTTTTCATTTTCATTTTCATATTTCTGTTATTTCAATTTTCGTTGTCTCATAACATATGTACATTTTTTAATACACAGAATTATTTATTTAGTAGACTTACATTTTTTAGAATTTAAAATAAGATGAATATTTTTTGTGCATGGACTTCTTTTTGGCCCTTGCATGAACTTTTTAATATTACGTCCATCCCAAATTAATTGTCTTAGATTTGTGTATATACGGTTTACCTAACAATAAAGCGTGTCTGGATACATACGTATCTAGAAAAATCTAAGACAAGTAATTCGGGTCAGAGGGAGTATATGATCTTTTAAAAAATATGTGAACTTTACTTTCTAAATATTTAACACTGTTATATACATGAATTTATTTAAATATGTGAACGTTTTACTCTTTAAATTTCTTTGGAAAAATCTTAATTCTGCTAAATACTCCCTTCGTCGTAAATTACTTATCGTAGAAATGGATAGAAGTAGATGTATCTAGAACTAAAATACGTCTAGATACATTCCCTTATGTGACAAATAATTTAGGATGGAGGGAGTAATAAATAACTAAAGCTACATGTTTCTCACCTAAATAGTCGCCATTGAGGCGACTTGCGTCATTGCGTGGAGGCGTCCTAATAACGCTTGGAGCAATGACGGCATAACACACAGAGCGTCCACTATATAGGTAGGCCCAGTTATATCACTCGCGCTACTGGTTTTGGGTAGCTCTTTTCAATTACGGTTTTAGTCCGGTTTTTATTTATTTAGTAAAGTATTCAAACTTTGAGATTTATTTTGGAAAATCTGAACCTTCTAGAAATATGAATAGATGATCAATTTGTGCGAACATTTTGTAAATTATGTGCACGTTTAAAAAAATTGTGCACAACCTATAAATTTCATGAATATTTTACAAATTTACGGACATTTTAAAAATATAATGTTTCAAACATTTTTCAAACGAGAAAAGGAAAAAGAAAAGAAAGACCACATTATAACCTAGATAGCCATAACGCAGCATAATGCCGCCGTCCTGGTGAGGAATTGGTTCTAAATTTCTAGTTAATACCGCCTGATTAGTCAAGATATTTGATAAGCCGACAAGATTAATAATCTTCTAATGCCCAAGCTTGAGATGTATCTTGAGAAGGTATGTTTTGCAAACTTTCATAGAGAGAGACTCTCCCAGACTTCGGAATTCAGATCAATTCATCAATATATGTCCCTTAAAATTTACCCGGGTTCACATTTTCCACAAAAGTTTGACAACCTTTGCTCCAATCTCCATCGTTATGCTTGGCCGTGGTGCACGGTCGGCTTAGCAAACTAATCCTTGTTAATTTCCATCTCAGCCAAAACAGTCCGAGTAATACTACTAGATACATCCTTTTTATCCTTTGATGACAAATATTTTTGGACGGAGGGAGTACAATATACACATGCCTACATCCTGGTTAAGTGCAGTGGATGATGTCAATGAGTGTTGCCTGGCTGCCTGGTCGCTGGAAGTAGAACGTGAAGATGCAATGGACGAAGATGCCTAGTCGAATAGCGACATCAGTCGCATTAACTAGGAGTTCAAACGCTTTTCGAGCCCCCGTGGGGTATTAAAAACAAGTTGCTGAGCTGGTGGCCTATCCTACCTCCGTCCTGGTTATTGGTCTCCAATGTAATCCATGCTAAATTTTGATCATAAATTTAACTAACAAAATGCTCATGCATGTCACTAAAAAATATATGATCGAAAACTATGTTCGAATACGAATCTAATGATATAATTTTTGTTAACATGCACTAACATTTTATCAGTTAAATCTTTGATCAAAATTTAACGCAAATTACAAAAGAGAATAATAAATCAGGAAGGAGATAGTACTTGACGAACTATGGATAACCAACTGCGGTTTTGCACGGGTTTCAAAGGCGGTTTTGTCGGACGTACAGCCCAACCGGTGATGATCAACATACTATAGGCTATCTCATGCATGCCTGCGTGCGCCGAGAGTGAGTGTATAAAACATGCCAGTTGTTAGCTGTTGTATTGTCACTTGTCAGCCCACTGTCCCGGCCATTCATCGATCAGCCTCTGGTCAAACTATCCAATCTCTCTATCCAGTTGCTGCATCGATAACAGTAATCCACATCTTTCCTGGTCAAGTGGCACAACTTGCGAGCTAACCCTAAAACCCTAATGAAGTTGCCCGGAGAAGCCATGCGAGTTGATTAGTTCAACGCACAAGTTCATGGTAGTTCTTTCCTGCCGCCCCTAGCATATAGGAGTAACAATTGTTCAGATTGGATCATTCTGTTGCCAATATGTCGAGTTGTTACAAGGGCTCTTGGTAGATGTCACCCGCATGTTGCAAACAAGGAAAGTGCATGTTGCAACAGCGTATCCGCGACTACTAGTAGAATACACTCCATTGCAACTGAACAATCAAGTCGATCCGACCTCTGATATTAACTTCGGTTTGGCCGACCAGGCGACCATGGCGGCTACATCTGTATGTGCAACGGCATCTCATCTCATCATCCAATTTCGGGTATTTTCTTGGATTTTTCAGAAATGGACTTTTTGTCTCCAAAACCGACGAGGGGCAAACCATCCAGGATATACTGGTAGCTTATGGAGGGAATGCAAGGAGTCAGCCTTCATCAAAAGTTCAAAAAAATGAGCTAGTCAACCGATAATTTTTGGATCAGGAAGTAGACTTCTCTACATTCTGTTTTGCACACTTTTCGGCGATTCTTTCAGAATCGTCTCCCTCCCCAGCTTCTCTCAGAATCGCCATTCCATATATTTTTTATAATCTTATCTAATTAAAATCTAATTAGCTAGGATTGTAAAAAACATATGAAATGGTGATTCTGGAAGAAGCTGAGGAGAGGGGCGATTCTGGTAGAATCGCCCAAAAGAACTGGCCCTAAACTCTGATGCCCATCTTACAAAAAGCAAACGGGGTTCCTCCGCTGATGCAATGCACGAACGCTGGCCAGCTAGCAGTACATGATTACGTCGCTTGCTACTTCCTTCGTTTCAAATTACTCGTCGTAGAAATGGATGTATCTAGAACTAAAATATATCTAGATACATTCATACCTGCGATAAATAATTCGGAACGGAGGGAGTATTATATAGCGACCATAGGCAGAGACGTTGTTTTAAGTATGTGCTTAATTAATTATAGGTGCCTTCGTAAGAACGTGCACTTAAGTAGGGAAGTCGGCTCGGTTAGCTGCAGCTGCAGAAGAGTGACACTTGCTTGCCAGTCCACTACTCCGGCCACTCACCGAACGGTTTTCGGTCAAATTATACATAGTACATATTTTTAAAGACAGTTGGTGCATCGATCCGAGTAAATAATCGGCACATATATCAGTTTCCTAATCAAGTGGGCGCAACTTGCAAAGTCCTAAATATTTGTTTTTTTAATTTCTAATGAACTACTCCCTCCATCCGGAAATATTTATCTTAAAAATAGATAAAATAGATGTATCTATAACTAAAATAAGTTTAGATACAATCATTTCGAGGACAAATATTTCCAGACGGAGGGAGTACTACATACGGATGTATATAGACATATTTTAGAGTGTAAATTCACTCATTTTGCTACGTATATAGCCACTTGTTGAAATCTGTAGAAAGACAAACATTTAGGAACGGAGCGAGTACACACTTGTGGAATCTGTGTTTTGGACATTTTTACCAAAAAGGCTTTCGCCCCACTTTATAAATAAAGCAACAAGCCCCAACCGATACAAAGTGATGTGGGAGACCCCTTACAAAGCAGATCAAAGATTAAAAACAAGATTACAGGAGTGCCCACACTCCATCACGACAGACCCGAGACTATTGACTAGAAGAAAGACTGTGCCTCCATGAGAAACCACCAGACGTCGATGCAACACACACACCAAGTTGTCGCCAGAGAGGACCCCCCGCTCTCTCGCTCCGAGCCGTGGAGCACCAATCCTGCCTGCATACAACCAGGACCGAGAGTGATGCCCTTGACGTCATGTGTAAAAGATAGGGAGTCGTCGAGACCACTCCAAGCAGAGCCGAAGGAACGTCGAGATAGGATCCAAGCTCGCCCGCCGATGACGAAGAAATGCAACCATAGGGAACCTAAGCTCCATGACGACACCCTCAAGAGGGTGACGACGCAACACGCCACCGCCGTCAAGACCGAAGATACAATCAGGGGTTCTCACCTAGAGCCTTGACGTGGAGAGAGAGAGACCGCAACAACGCCCCCAAGAGGGACACGACACCCACAGGCATCGCCGTCGTTGGCGCCGGAGCGCAAAGCTTTCGCCCGAAGACTCTCCCGCACCACCTGGAGGTACCATGGTCCAAGTCCGCCGCCACCAAAACATGCCTCCACCACGATCTGGAAGATGTCATTGCCGAAGCACCGCCACCGCCAGGCTCCCCGCCGCCGAGCTCCTTGCTGCCCACACAACCAAGGAGAGACGCCACCACCACCGCAACGTGCTACCTCTTGAGCACTGCATTGGTTTTCCGTTGAAGAGAAAAGGGTGATGCAGTAAAGTAGCGTAAGTATTTCCCTCAGTTTTTGAAAACCAAGGTATCAATCCAGTAGGAGATCACGCTCGAGTCCCACGCACCTACACAAACAACTAAGAACCTCACAACCAACGCGATAAAGGGTTGTCAATCCCTTCACGGTCACTTATGAGAGTGAGATCTGATAGATATGATAAGATAATATTTTTGCTATTTTTATGATAAAGAGAAATAAAGATGCGAAGTAAAATAAACGTAATAGAAATAGCTAAGTGTTGGAAGATTAATATGATGGAAGATAGACCAGAGGGGCATAGGTTTCACTAGTGGCTTCTCTCAAGAGCATAAGTATTACGGTGGGTAAACAAATTACTATCGAGCAATTGATAGAAAAGCGAATAATTATGAGAATATCTAGGCATGATCATGTATATAGGCATCACGCCCGCGACAAGTAGACCGAAACGATTCTGCATCTACTACTATTACTCCACACATCGACCGCTATCCAGCATGCATCTAGAGTATTAAGTTCATAAGAACAGAGTGATGCTTTAAGTAAGATGACATAATGTAAAGGGATAAACTCATGCAATATGATATAAACCTCATATTTTTATCCTTGATGGCAACAATACAATATGTGTCGTTTCCCTTTCTGTCACTGGGATCGAGCACCACAAGATTGAACCCAAAGCTAAGCACTTCTCCCATTGCAAGAAAGATCAATCTAGTAGGCCAAACCAAACTGATAATTCGAAGAGACTTGCAAATATAAACCAATTATACATAAAAGAATTCAGAGGAGAATCAAATATTGTTCATAGATAATCTGGATCATAAACCCACAATTCATCGGATCTCGACAAACACACCGCAAAAGAAGATTACATCGAATAAATCTCCAAGAAGATCGAGGAGAACTTTGTATTGAGATCCAAAGAGAGAAGAAGCCATCTAGCTACTAGCCATGGACCCGAAGGTCTGAAGTAAACTACTCACACATCATCGGAGAGCCATGGAGTTGATGTAGAGGCCCTCCGTGATCAATGCCCCCTCCGGCGGAGCTCCAGAAAAGGCCCCAAGATGGGATCTCTTGGGTACAAAAGGTTGCGGCGGTGGAATTAGGTCTTCATGGTGCTCCTAGATGTTTGCGGGGTACGTGAACTTATATAGGAGGAAGAAGTAGGTCGGTGGAGCAACGAGGGGCCCACGAGGGTGGAGGGCGCGCCCAGGGGGGTAGGCATGCCCCCCCCCCGCCTCGTGGCCTCCTTGATTGTTTCTTGACGCCCACTCCAAGTCTCCTGTATCACGTTTGTTGAGAAAATCACGTTCCCGAAGGTTTCATTCCGTTTGGACTTCGTTTGATATTCCTTTTCTGCGAAACACTGAAATAGGCAAAAAAACAGCAATTTGGGCTGGGCCTCCGGTTAATAGGTTAGTCCCAAAAATGATATAAAAGTGTAAAATAAAGCACATTAACATCCAAAATAGATAATATAATAGCATGGAGCAATCAAAAATTATAGATACGTTGGAGACGTATCAAGCATCCCCAAGCTTAATTCCTACTCGTCCCCGAGTAGGTAAATGATAAAAAAAATGATGTGGAATGCTTTCTAACATATTTCTCAATGTAATTTTTTTTATTGTGGCATGAATGTTCAGATCCGAAAGATTCAAGATAAAATTTTAATATTGACATAAAAATAATAATACTTCAAGTATACTAACTAAGCAATCATGTCTTCTCAAAATAACATGGCCAAAAAAAGTTATCCCTACAAAATCATATAGTCTGACTATGCTCTATCTTCACCACACAAAATATTTAAATCATGCACAACCCCGATGAAAAGCCAAGCAATTGTTTCATACTTTTGATGTTCTCAAACTTTTTCAATCTTCACGCAATATATGAGCGTGAGCCATGGATATAGCACTATATATGTGGAATAGAATGATGGTTGTGGAGAAGACAAAAAAGGAGAAGATAGTCTCACATCAACTAGGCGTATCAACGGGCTATGGAGATGCCCATCAATAGATATCAATGTGAGTGAGTAGGGATTGCCATGCAACGGATGCACTAGAGCTGTAAGTGTATGAAAGCTCAACAAAAGAACTAAGTGGGTGTGCATCCAACTCGCTTGCTCATGAAGACCTAGGGCATTTTGAGGAAGCCCGTCATTGGAATATACAAGCCAAGTTCTATAATGTAAAATTCCCACTAGTATATAAAAGTGATAACATAGGAGACTCTCTATCATGAAGATCGTGGTGCTATTTTGAAGCACAGGTGTGGAAAAATGATAGTAGCATTGTCCATTCTCTCTTTTTCTCTCATTTTTTATTTGGGCCTTATTCTTTTTTCTTTTTTTGCCTCTTTTTCTCCCTTTTTTTCGTCCGGAGTCTCATCCCGACTTGTGGGGGAATCATAGTCTTCATCACCATTTCCTCACTCGGACAATGCTCTAATAATGATGATCATCACACTTTAATTTACTTACAACTCAAGAATTACAACTCAATACTTACAACAAAATATGACTCTATGTGAATGCCTCCGGTGGTGTATCGGGATGTGCAATGATGCATGAGTGACATGTATGAAGAATTATGAACGGTGGCTTTGCCACAAATACGATGTCAACTACATGATCATGCAAGCAATATGACAATGATGAAGCGTGTCATAATAACGGAACGGTGGAAAGTTGCATGGCAATATATCTCGGAATGGCTATGAAAATGCCATAATAGGTAGGTATGGTGGCTGTTTTGAGGAAGGTATATGGTGGGTTTATGGTACCGGCGAAAGTTGCGCAATACTAGAGAGGCTAGCAATGGTGGAAGGGTGAGAGTGCGTATAATCCATGGACTCAACATTAGTCATAAAGAACTCACATACTTATTGCAAAAATCTATTATTTATCAAAACAAATTATTACACGCATGTTCTTAGGGGGATAGATTGGTAGGAAAAGACCATCGCTTGTCCCCGACCGCCACCCATAAGGAAGACAATCAATAAATAAATCATGCTCCGACTTCATCACATAGCGGTTCACCATACGTGCATGCTACGAGAATCACAAACTTCAACACAAGTATTTCTCAAATTCACAACTACTCAACTGTCATGAATCTAACATCACCATCTTCATATCTCAAAACAATTATCAACTATCAAACTTCTCATAGTATTCAATGCATTTCTATAAAAGTTTTTATATTATTCCTAAAAGCAAATTGCCATTTTTGTTCTAAAGGACTCTCAAAATAATATAAGTGAAGCATGAGAAATCAATTATTTCTATAAAATAGAACCACCGCCGTGCTCTAAAAGATATAAGTGAATCACTAGAGCAAAAACTATATAGCTCAAAAGATATAAGTAAATCACATAGAGTATTCTAATAAATTTCAAATCATGCGAGTCTCTCTCAAAAGGTGTGTACAGGAAGGATGATTGTGGTAAACTAAAAATCAAAGACTCAAATCATATAAGATGCTCCAAGCAAAACACATATCATGTGGTGAATAAAAATATAGCTCCAAGTAAAGTTACCGATGGACGAAGACGAAATAGGGGATGCCTTCCGGGGCATCCCCAAGCTTAGGCTTTTTGGTGTCCTTGAATTTTACCTTGAGGTGCCATGGGAATCCCCAAGCTTAGGCTCTTGCCACTCCTTGTTCCATAATCCATCAAATCTTTACCCAAAACTTGAAAACTTCACAACAGAAAACTCAAAATAGAAAATCTCGTGAGCTCCGTTAGCGAAAGAAAACAAAACACCACTTCAAGGTACTGTAATGAACTAATTCTTTATTTATATTGGTGTTAAACCTACTGTATTCCAACTTCCCTATGGTTTATAAACTCTTTTACTAGCCATAGATTCATCAAAATAAGCAAACAACACACGAAAATCTGTCAAAAACAGAACAGTCTGTAGTAATCTGTAGCTAACGCAAACTTCTGGAACCCAAAAAATTTCTAAAATAAATTGCTGGACGTGAGGAATTTACCTGTTAATCATCTGCAAAAATAATTAACTAAATATCACTCTCCAAATAAAAATGGCAGCAATTCTCGTGAGCGCTAAAGTTTCTGTTTTTTTACAGCAAGATCAAAAAGATTTTTCCCAAGTCTTCCCAACGATTCTACTTGGCACAAACACTAATTAAACACAAAAAACACAACCAAAACAGAGTCTAGATAAATTATTTATCACTAAACAGGAGCAAAAAGTAAGGAATACAAATAAAATTGGGTTGTCTCCCAACAAGCGCTATCGTTTAACGCCCCTAGCTAGGCATAAAAGCAAGGATAGATTAAGGTATTGCCATCTTTGGTAGACAATCCATAAGTGGCTCTCATAATAGATTCATATGGTAATTTAATTTTCTTTCTAGGGAAGTGTTCCATGCCTTTCCTTAACAGAAATTGAAATCCAATATTCCCTTCCTTCATATCAATAATTGCACCAATCGTTCTATGGAAAGGTCTACCAAGAATAACAGGACATGAAGGATTACAATCTATGTCAAGAACAATGAAATCTACGGGCACATAGTTCCTATTTGCAACAATAAGAACATCATTAATTCTTCCCATAAGTTTCTTAATAGTGGAATCCGCAAGGTGCAAGTTTAAAGAACAATCATCAAATTCACGGAATCCTAGCAAATCACATAAAGTTTTCGGAATCGTGGAAACACTAGCACCCAAATCACACAAAGCATATCATTCATGATGTTTTAATTTTAATAGTAGGTTCCCACTCATCATAAAGTTTTCTAGGGATAGAAACTTCCAACTCAAGTTTTTCTTTATAAGATTGCATCAAAGCATCAACGATATGTTTAGTAAAAGCTTTATTTTGACTATAACCATGAGGAGAATTTAGCACAGATTGCAACAAGGAAATACAATCTATAAAAGAGCAATTATCATAATTAAATTCCTTGAAATCCAAAATAGTGGGTTCATTGATATCTAAAGTTTTGACCTCTTCAATCCATTTTTACCAATTTTTGCATCAAGATCTAAAAACTCCAAATTTTTGGAACGCCTTCTAGGTAAAGGTGGCTCATCTTCAGTCCCATCATTATCAAGATTCATATTGCAAAACAAAGATTTAATAGGAGACACATCAATAACTTTTAGATCTTCATCTTTATTTTCATAGAAACTAGAATAACACGCTTTCACAAAGCAATCTTTCTTAGCACGCATCCTAGCGGTTCTTTCTTTGCACTCATCAATGGAAATTGTCATGGATTTGAGAGACTCATTGATATCATGCCTAGGTGGAATAGATCTAAGTTTCAAAGAATCAACATCAAGAGAAATTCTATCAACGTTCCTAGCCAATTCATCAACCTTAAGCAATTTTTCTTCAAGCAAAGCATTGCAATTATTTTGCGAATTCATAAACTCCTTAACACTAGTCTCAAATTTAGATGGCTCTTATTAAAATTTCCATAAGAATTGTTGTAGGAATTACCATAATTATTAGAGGAATTACTAGGGAACGACCTATGATTAAAATTTACTCTATACGCGTTGTTACCAAAATTATTCCTACCAACAAAATTCACATCCATAGATTCATTATTATTCTCAATCAAGTTAGACAAAGGCGCATCATTAGGATCAGAGGAAACACTCTTATTAGCAAACAATTTCATAAGTTCATCCATCTTTCCACTCAAAATATTAATTCTTCTATCGTATGCACGTTTTTATTAGTAGATCTTTCGGTGTGCCATTGAGAATAATTAAGCATAATATTATCTAAGAGTTTAGTAGCTTCTCCTAAAGTGATTTCCATAAAAGTGCCTCCTGCGGACGAATCTAAAAAAAATTAGAAGCAAAATTCAATCCGGCATAAAAAAATTATATAATCATCCAAAGATTCAAACCATGTGTAGGGAAATTACGTATCATTAATTTCACCCTCTCCCAAGCTTGTGCAACATGTTCATGATCAAGTTGCTTAAAATTCATAATATCATTTCTAAGAGAGATGATTTTAGCGGGAGGAAAATACTTAGAGATAAAAGCATCTTTGCACTTATTCCATGAATCAATACTATTTTTAGTCAAAGATGAAAACCAAGTTTTAGCACGATATCTAAGGGAAAAAGGAAATAGCTTCAATTTAACAATATCATTGTCCACATCTTTCTTCTTTTGCATATCACACAAATCAACAAAGCTATTTAGATGGGTAGCAGCATCTTCACTAGGAAGGCCGGCGAATTAATCTTTATGACAAGATTCAACAAAGCAGCATTAATTTCACAAGATTCAGCATCAGTAAGAGGAGCAATCGGAGTGCTAAGAAAATCATTGTTGTTGGTATTGGCAAAGCCACACAATTTAGTATTGTCTTGAGCCATCGTGACAAGCAAGCAATCCAACACACGAGCGAACAATACACAAGCGAAAAAGAGGCGAACAGAAAAAGAGAGGGCGAATAAAACGGCAAGGGTGAAGTGGGGGAGAGGAAAACGAGAGGAAAATGGCAAATAATGTTATGCGAGGGATAAGAGTTTGTGATGGGTACTTGGTATGTTTTGACTTGTGCGTAGACTCCCCGGCAACGGCGCCAGAAATGGCTCGTTGTCGGGAGTCAAATCTTGACTTGACTTGGCGCGAATCTCCCCGGCAACGGCGCCAGAAATCCTTCTTGCTACCTCTTGAGCACCGCGTTGGTTTTTCCCTTGAAGAGGAAAGGGTGATGCAGTAAAGTAGCGTAAGTATTTTCCTCAGTTTTTGAAAACCAAGGTATCAATCCAGTAGGAGATCACGCTCGAGTCCCACGCACCTACACAAACAAATAAGAACCTCACAACCAACGCGATAAAGGGTTGTCAATCCCTTCACGGTCACTTACGAGAGTGAGATCTAATAGATATGATAAGATAATATTTTTGGTATTTTTATGATAAAGAGAAATAAAGATGCGAAGTAAAATAAACGGCAATAGAAATAGCTAAGTGTTGAAAGATTAATATGATGGAAGGTAGACCTGGGGGCCATAGGTTTCACTAGTGGCTTCTCTCAAGAGCATAAGTATTACGGTGGGTAAACAAATTACTGTCGAGCAATTGATAGAAAAGCGAATAATTATGAGAATATCTAGGCATGATCATGTATATATGCATCACGTCCGCGACAAGTAGACCGAAATAATTCTGCATCTACTACTATTACTCCACACATCGACCGCTATCCAGCATGCATCTAGAGTATTAAGTTCATAAGAACAAAGTAATGCTTTAAGTAAGATGACATAATGTAGAGGGATAAACTCATGCAATATGATATAAACCCCATATTTTTATCCTCGATGGCAACAATACAATACGTGTCGTTTCCCTTCTATCACTAGGATCAAGCACCGCAAGATTGAACCCAAAGCTAAGCACTTCTCCCATTGCAAGAAAGATCAATCTAGTAGGCCAAACCAAACTGATAATTCGAAGAGACTTGCAAAGATAAATCAATCATACATAAAAGAATTCAGAGGAGAATCAAATATTGTTCATAGATAATCTGGATCATAAACCCACACACTAGTAGAAAAAGGGTCAAACGTGAAGCACATTAGTACCGGTTTGTATTTGAGCCGGCACAAATGTATACATTAGTGCCGGTTCCAACGGCTAGCCGGGCCGCTTTCATTAGTACCGGTTCGTGGCGAACCTTTAGCACCGGTTCGTGCCACGAACCGGTACTAATGAGAGTGGTGGCAGGATGTTGTCAGACTGGGGCCCCTCCAGCCCCTTTAGTACCGGTTCTTGGCACGAACCGGTACTAAAGGTCGTCCTACATAAACCCTTCGTCCACCCGAGCTCGCTCTGTTCTTCCCCTTTACCCTCTCCTCTCTCTGTTCTTCCCCTCTTCCTCTCGAGCTCATCACACATTTTGCCCAAAATTTGTCAAGATTTGAAGGCCCCCATCCATTCAAATGATCACAAAGGTTAGCAACTTTGTCCTTTCATCTCTCATTGCTAGATTAGCTCTTGCAATGCTTTATATAGTGATTAATTTGTGAGTTTAGTAATTTGGGAGGATATATATATATATATATGTGCTAGTATTTGATTTATATGCAATTTGAGGTCAAAAATAACACTTAGTTTGCATATGTAGGTGTGGTTTACTTAGTGCCTTCTAAATCTCTGTCGCAACCACCGTCGATCGCCCGCACCGTCCCGTCGCCGGCACCACCTTGTGGTGAGCCTCTTGTTCATGAAATTTTATATAAAAATTGATGTTTGTGTGATTTGGATATATAGTTACTCGTATAATTATCTTACCCGTACGTTGTTTGTTATACATATAGTGCCATGGTTTTGATATCCGTCCCCGTCGGCCCTCGTCCTTGTTATGATTCGGATGTGGTATATATATTCTCTTTTAAAACTAGTTGCATTTCGTGTTTATGACAAATTATGCCCATCAAGTTGACATAGAAATTTTTTCTAGGAGGTATGTGAACCGGAAATTCCAACCGACCCTATTGTCGAGAGGTTAAATTTAGTTGAAAGAGAAAACGAGTACTTGAAAGAAAAATTGAAAAGAATTGAGGGGGAGAAGATGGAATTGGAGTTGCATGTTGCCGATGTCATCGATGATCACAAGATCAAGATGGAGAAAATGCGCTTGAAGATTAGAAAGATTAGAAAATATGCCATCGATAGTGAGGCTTGGTATCATTATGCTGTTGGATCCATTGTTACCTTAGTTGCGATCTTGATCGCATTTGTTGTTGCATTTAAATGCTTTAGCTAGAGAGTTATTTGTTTGTTGCATTTAAGTGTTGTATGAACATTATGTATGAACTTGTATTAATTTGGTCTATTCGGTGTTGTGTAATGAAGATGAGCCGGTAATGGATGTACGATGACCGATGCTCTCCCCAGTTCGTTGAGGGCGTGCATACTTTTCTGCTTGCGGCTGAGGCAAACAAGCGGGCAGATGCTTTTATGCCTTGTCCATGTGCTGGCTGTAAGAATGGTCACAATTACTCTACGTCAAGAACCATTCACGTCCACCTGTTTAAGTCCGGTTTCATGCCCCACTATAATGTTTGGACCAAGCACGGAGAAAGAGGGGTTATGATGGAAGACAATGAAGAAGAAGAGGACGACGACAGCTATCCTGGCCATGGGTTCCCTGAATACGATGATACAACAATGGGGGAAGAAGCTGAGCCGGTAATGCGGGAAGAAGCTGAGCCGGCAATGCGGGAAGAAGTTGAAGAAGAGGCATCAGATGAGCCCGTTGATGATCTAGGTCGGGCCATTGCCGATGCAAAGAGAAACTGCGCAAGTGATTTGGAGAAGAAGAAGTTGCAGCGCATGTTAGAGGATCACAAAAAATTGTTGTACCCGAATTGCGTAGGTGACAAGAAAAAGCTGGGCACCACACTGGAATTGCTGCAATGGAAGGCAGAGAATGGTGTATCTGACAAGGGATTTGGAAAGTTGCTGGTAATGATAAAGGATATGCTTCCAAAGGACAATGAATTGCCCGAGAGTACGTACGAAGCAAAGAAGGCTGTCTGCCCTCTAGGGTTAGAGGTGCAGAAGATACATTCATGCCCTAATGATTGCATCCTCTACCGCGGTGAGTACGAGGATTTGAACGCTTGCCCGGTATGTGGTGCATTGCGCTATAAGATCAGCCGAATGACCCTGGTGATGTCGAGGGCGAGCGCCCCAGGAAGAAGATTCCTGCCAAGGTGATGTGGTATGCTCCTATAATACCACGGTTGAAACGTTTGTTCCAAAACAAAGAGCATGCCAAGGCGATGCGATGGCACAGAGAAGACCGTAAGAAAGACGGAAAGTTGAGAGTACCCGCTGACGGGTCACAGTGGAGAAAAATCGAAAGAAAGTACGGGAAGGAGTTTGCAGATGACGCAAGGAGCGTATGGTTTGGTCTAAGCGCAGATGGCATTAATTCTTTTGGGGAGCAGAGAAGCAACCATAGCACCTGGCCTGTGACTCTATGTTTGTATAACCTTCCTCCTTGGTTGTGCATGAAGCGGAAGTTCATTATGATGCTAGTGCTCATCCAAGGCCCTAAGCAACCCGGCAACGACATTGATGTGTACCTAAGGCCATTAGTTGAAGAACTCTTACAACTATGGAACGGAACAGGTGTACGTGCGTGGGATGAGCACATGGGGGAAGAATTTGACCTAAAGGCGTTGCTGTTCGTGACCATCAATGATTGGCCTGCTCTCAGTAACCTTTCAGGACAGACAAACAAGGGATACCGCGCATGCACGCACTGTTTGGACGATACCGACAGTATATATTTGGCTAATTGTAAGAAGAATGTGTACCTAGGACATCGTCGATTTCTTCCGAGCAGGCATCCCGTAAGAAAGAAAGGCAAGCATTTCAAAGGTGAGGCGGATCACCGGACGAAGCCTCGCCACCGTACTGGTGCTGATGTACATGATATGGTCAAGGATTTGAAGGTGGTCTTTGGAAAGGGTCCTGGTGGACAACCTGTTCCGAATGACGCTGACAGACGCGCACCCATGTGGAAGAAGAAATCTATATTTTGGGACCTTCCCTATTGGAAAGACCTAGAGGTCCGCTCCGCAATCGACGTGATGCACGTGACGAAGAATCTTTGTGTGACCCTGCTTGGCTTCTTGGGCGTGTATGGGAAGACAAAAGATACACCTGAGGCACGAGAGGACCAGCAACGTATGCACGGAAAAGACGACATACATCAGGGTCATGCAAGCTACGCTCTTACCAAAGAAGAGAAGGAAATCTTCTTTGAATGCCTACTCAGTATTAAGGTACCGTCTGGCTTCTCGTCGAATATAAAGGGAATAATAAACATGGCAGAGAAAAAGTTCCAGAACCTAAAGTCTCATGACTGCCACGTGATTATGACGCAACTGCTTCCGGTTGCATTGAGGGGGCTTCTACCGGAAAACGTTCGATTAGCCATTGTGAAGCTATGTGCATTTCTCAATGCAATCTCTCAGAAGGTAATCGATCCAGAAATCATACCAAGGTTAGAGAATGATTTGGTGCAATGTCTTGTCAGTTTCGAGTTGGTGTTCCCACCATCCTTCTTTAACATCATGACGCATGTCCTAGTTCACCTATGCGAAGAGATTAACATTTTGGGTCCTGTATTTCTACACAATATGTTCCCCTTTGAGAGGTTCATGGGAGTCTTAAAGAAATATGTTCACAACCGTGCTAGGCCAGAAGGAAGCATCTCCAAGGGCCGTCAAAATGAGGAGGTCATTGAGTTTTGTATTGACTTTATTCCTGACCTTAAGCCGATTGGTGTTCCTGAATCGTGGCATAAGGGCAGACTGGATGGAAAAGGCA
Source organism: Triticum urartu (assembly GCF_003073215.2). Classification (NCBI taxonomy): domain Eukaryota; kingdom Viridiplantae; phylum Streptophyta; class Magnoliopsida; order Poales; family Poaceae; genus Triticum; species Triticum urartu. The sequence continues at coordinate 17,572 of NW_024117928.1, read as the reverse complement.
TGCTAGGAGGGGAACAAATAATATGTATGGACGGACATTCTCTCACTGAAGCACACTACACAGTTCTACAGAATTCCGCCTTGGTGGCTCCGTATATGGATGAACACAAGAATTTGCTACGCTCCAAACACCCGGAGCGGTCTGATGACTGGATTACACGTGAACAAACCAGGAGTTTCGCCAGCTGGTTGCAGACACGTACCATGCATGACACCTCTATTGAAGATGACCTGTACTTGCTGTCCCAGTTACCATCTTCGAATATAATGACTTTCAAAGGGTACGAGATAAATGGTAATACATTTTACATGATCGCCCAAGATAAGAAGAGCACCAACCAAAACAGTGGTGTCCACTTTGATGCAGAAACCAAGACGGGAAATGAAACATATTATGGTTATATACAGGACATATGGGAACTTGACTATCGACGTGGTTTGAAGGTCCCTTTGTTTCGGTGCAAATGGGTCAATATGACACGAGGCGGGGTAACGGAAGACCCGCAGTATGGAATGACAACAGTGGATCTCAACAATCTTGCGTATGCAGTCGAACCATTCGTCCTAGCCAATGATGTGGCACAGGTTTTCTATGTGAAGGACATGTCTACCAAGCCAAGAAAAAGAAAAGATAAGAAAGCGAATGCATCGTACGATGAGCCAAAGCGGCACATAGTTCTTTCTTGGAAGAGAAACATCGTGGGAGTGGATGACAAGACAGACAAGTCAGAAGATTATGAAAAGTTTGATGAAATTGCTCCATTCACAGTGAATATTGACCCGAGCATCCCGTTAAATGATGAAGATTTTCCATGGTTACGGCGCAAAGGGACACACGCGAAGAAAAAGTTTCACACCCAAAGATCTGGGATGTGATCGGCTTCACTATCATCACTTTCTTCTGTGTTTCACATCCAGAAGGGAATCACTGTAATAGTTAGGGTAGTTAATTATGTGCTTTGGCATTTGAAACGCGAAGAAATTTTATGTGCAAACAAATTCTTTCATGCCTTTACTGATTTTTAAAGTTAAGTTATTCACAAACTAGTGATTCACATTAATTTCAAATAATTCAAAATTTAAACGATTCAAATTTGAAAACTACGGGCACTAACAGAAAGTTTGTAATTTTTTGTACCTAAAGCAAAAATATTCACAAAGAAACTCTAAATACACAAAAAACAACTCAAAAATAAAAAAAGCAAAAAAATAAAAAAAGCCCGCCTACTAGGCCAGAGCGGCCTGCATACGACTAGAAACCCAACCTGTTGTTGGGCCAGGATGCAGGCCCACAAAGGCCCAGTAGGCCAACAGGGCAGCACAGAACATGTAGGCCTAGTAAGCCTGCTTTGGAGAGGAGCTCGAGAGAGCTACCGCACGGGGGTTTATAAACCAGTGCGGTCGCCCCTCGGCTAGCGAGGTGGGACTAAACTTGCGCACTGCACCTGCGCCAGCGCACCCTCTTTAGTACCGGTTCGTGGCACCAACCGGTACTAAAGGGGGGCCTTTAGTACCGGTTGGAGCCACCAACCGGTACTAAAGAGGGTGCGGTTCCTGCCGCTTGGCCTGGCCAAAACAGGCCTTTAGTACCGGTTGGTGGCTCCAACCGGTACTAAAGGTGCCTTCTATATATACAACACTTACGAAAATTTCATTCTCCCTCTATTTCTTCCTCTGTTTCCCCATTGAAGCACCGCCCGCGCACCCCGATCGATCGACGCCGTCGCCGTCGCCGCCCCAGTCCCCGTCGCCGCCCTCGTCTCCGTCGCCGCCTCGGGCCCGTCCCCGTCGCGCCGTCCTCGCGTCGCCGCCCCCGCGTCACGCCCCGGCCCGTCGCCGCCCCCGGCCGTCACCTCGCCGTCGCCGTCGCCCCGCTGTGAGCTCTCCCCCTTTAACCCCTCTCCCTCGCCCCCGGCGGCCACCATGGGCGCCGCCCCTCCCCGAGCCCATACACACACACAAGCATGATGAACACACACACACACACGTACATATGTATGAATTAATGCATGTATATATTAGTATATACGTATTTTGTATGTTTAATTAGTTTAGATTTTTTAGATTATTATTTTTTCACTAGTATATATGTATGAATGCATGTTAGATGGATATAATTAGTGTTTAATTAGTATGGAATTTTTTTATATAATGTTGTTTTTCAGTTTTTTAATGGATGTATAAAAGTTGTGTTTTCTGTTTTTAGTGTTAGATGCTTAATTAGTATGAAATAGCATATAGAATTTTGACATATGCAATGATAGCATAATTAGTGTTATATAGAAATGTTAGAAATTTTAGTTATCAAAATCCAATCATTAAAAAATATTACTTTTTGCGGGCATATAGCTAGTATTTGTTCTCGATGATGCCCGGCCCGCATCCTCGTCGTCGACCCGTCCGCGACGATGTCTGACTGACCCATGTCCGGGACTGGGCTCCGCCTGGGCTGACACTGGGAGGTGCTGCCTGGAGGGGCGCGCCGCTTGATGAGGAACCCGGCCCCGGGTCCCGTCGTCGACCCTGATCTCGTTTGGTGGCGTTCGCGTGGGCCAGTTTCGGTGCAGAGGGAGCCGGCCCCGCCGGAGGTGGTACGTCGCCGTGTCAGGGAGGAGGACGAGCACGTCCATCGCTACATGGTTGCGTTAGAGGGCGGCAGGTTCTCCAATACCTGGCAGTTTCTTCAGGGATCTCACTTCAGCTATGATCCTGTGAGGGTTCCTTCTCTTTGGGTGTCCACCGCCCGTGCCGCAGGAACCGCAAGTGTCCTAGATTCTTCTGTAGTATTCGATCTTTAATTAGCTACCTAGCCAGTGATGTACTATTCAATATTATATATTATTCGAGACGATGTATTCGAGATTATATCTATTATTCGAGACGATGTAATTTGAATACTAAATTGTTTTATATTTCTTTTGGCATAGTTAAATAAAAGCTATGGCGGACAATACCAACAGAGAGGGAGAACAGACCATGTTCGATATAATACGCGGGCCAGATGATGATCAGAATGAAGAAGATTATGACGGCTCCGAATTTCTAAACAACACTGGAGAGGGTGATATGATATTCGATCGCGACGACCGAATTGATGAAGTCATGACCGGCGAGGTATATATATTTATATAAGCAAGCATCTGGTGATCATCACATGTTTTAAATGAGTTAAAGATATATTAACGAATCGATCTTTCTTCTTTCAGCCATCCGGATCGAGCAAATCTTCAGGCAACAGGACGAAACGAGGCCCGAACAAAACATTGAAGGAGGGCGTAAAGTATAATATCGAGGCAATCAAACCTAATGGCGAACCATTAGCGCCTAAGAAGATTGCGGACAAGTTCGTTCGTCAGTGCGGAGTTCTTGTGAAGGACCAACTCCCGATCTCCCTTCAAGAATGGAGAGAGCCAGCAAAGCCACGTCCAGATCTTACTTTTGTCAACGACAGACAAAAAAGTCTGATTTGGGATACTCTCATGGAACATTTCACCCTACCAGATCATTTCACAGAAGCAGATGTGCAGAAAGTCAAGGACGCTGCTCTTAGGAAGATGGCGGTTGCATTCAAGAACCACAAGAATCGTGAATGGGACAAGTACGTCAAGGGAGGAAGGAAGACTCCAGTATTCGAGGGAACACTAGAGAATCAAAGTGCTCATTGGGACAATTTCGTGATATTCAAGGATTCAGAATTAGCTAAGGAACGGTCGAGAATAAACAAGAAGAATGCCGAAAAAACGATAAGTTCCATAAGCTGGGGCCAGGTGGCTACGCGGTGGCAATGCCTAAGTGGGATAAGTCTGAGAAAGAGATGGAGGATGCAGGTGTCACTCTGGTTACTAAGAGCTGGCCCCCCAGGTGCAGGACTTGGTTCTATGTGCATGGGGGGGAGTTGGACCTGAAGACAGGCAAAGTTTTGACGAAGGCATGTCTGAACAGAGTCGACGATAATATACTTGTTGCAATAGAAGAGGCTCGAATGGGGGTGTTCCAGCCCAATAGAGAGAACGACGAGCTTACGCGTGCCCTGGGAAATCCTGAACACCCAGGAAGAACATGAGGCAAGGGCGCTATTCCGTGGTATGAGGGGTTTTCGGACTGGAACGCCGACTACAGAACCCGTGCGAGAAGGAAGATTGCGGAGGAGAAGCAGAGGAAGATGGAGGAGGAGAAGAGGAAGCTGGACTATGAATGCCTTCAAGGCCTAGAATCAGTGCACGCGGACTTGGTAGTCAAATTCCAGCGGCAGCAGGAGCAGATCGACTCACTTAGCCAGCAAAGGGGGTCTCAGCAGCTGCAGCATCTAGCGGATGATCCAACATTGGATACCACCGCCCCATCCATGCCGAGAAGCACCGTGGGTTCCGCCCCGTTTGACACAATGCTGGATAGATACCCCGTGGATGACATCGCGGAGAACACTAACTGCGAGCTACACTTCAAAATTAAGAACATATCCTTGAAGGTGGCGGATGGCATTGCTTATACAAATTCCCCCGATGCAACCTTCCATTGCAACCCGATTCCAGCAGGCTATGCTCGTGTCGTGGTTGATGAGGTGGTGGACCAATATTCGGGGCTAGAGCTTGACATTCCTGGAGGTGACAAGGAGCACACACTCGGAGATGCCAAACATCGTATCATCCTATGGAGAAAGGATTGCATCATCTTTCGAAGGCCACCGACACCGCGTCACCCGACTCCTCGTCGAAGTCCGCCACCGAGTCAGCAGACTCCCGCTCCTCCAAGTCCACCAACGCGTGAGGCCACTCCTCCTCCTCCAAGTCCGGAAAAGTGTCAGGCCACTCCTCCTCCAAGTCCGACACAGCGTCAGACGTCCACTCCTCCTCCAAGTCCGGCACAACCTCAGGCCACTCCTCCTCCAAGTTCGGCACAGCTTCAGGCCACTCCTCCTCGTCCAACTCAGCCCCGTCAGCCGTCTCTGCCGCCTCAGCAATCGCAGAAGAGACACCCCGCAGCTATGGTGCGTAGCGGTACGAGTCGAGGTCATAGTACAGGAAGTATAGGCGGAGGCAAGCGATATAAATATGGTCCAAACCTCACTACTCCTCTTCCTGAGAGGGCTTACGACAGGACCGAGGACCAAACCAATGCCATAGTGCGGGCAGAAGTCGACACCCATTTTGGACCAAAACCGCCACCGTCGCCAAGGGAGAAAGTGCCTGTGGAAGTAGTTGACCACTTCATTCGTATGGCTCAACCACCAGCTCCTAAGCCTGTTGACACAGACTATGAGCGCCACATCAGGAAGTTACATCGACAACGTCTACAGAAGGAGGCGAGCTCGAGCTCGAGCAAACAACAAGCAGCTGTCAAAAAATGCGGGAAAACCGTTGCCCAGCTGGGAGAACAGGCGGCGCAATCGATCCCCCCGTTTGTTGTGCCGCCAACAACACGTGACAGTACGCGCGCCCAATATTATTGTGGGCAAACAGTTTACGTTCCCGAGGTGGGCGATGTGGTAATAACCCAGGAGCATATAATGCAGGCTGAAACTCTCAACATCACTGTTGGACAACTCCTCGAGATCGAGGACATGCCTGTGCTTACAGAGGAGGAAATAAAACGGAAATATGCCCGGGGCCAACCTTTGGTCAAGCCATAAGAGGTCAAGAAGCTCCCAACGAGAATGTATGAATTGCATCAATGGTACATGGACATTACCAAGAGATCCGATCGAGAGTCCCTCATGGTGCAAGTTAAGAAGGATCATTACTACCATCAGAAACCTGTGACCGTTGAGTATTCTGAACTGTTTCAGTTATACAATCAAGACGCATTCGACAAATCTATCGTCAGTTGCTATTGTCTGCAAGTGATTTCTTTCTGTAATTTAAGTCTCAAGCTAGCTATAGTGATCCTTTTGATCAATCATTACCTGTAATTATCCTCACTATATTCTTTTCTGTGGTATTATGCAGGATGAAGATGTATGAAATGAGAAAAGGTGGACGCTATGGCATTGGGTTCATTGACCCAAACACCGTTAATGAATACACATGGAAAATAAACAAGCATCATGAAAAGTAGGTAGAGGACAGCATGCTAGAGTTCTTGAAGCGCCTCAAATACAATGAAGATATACTACTTCCTTACAACTTCCAGTGAGTCACACTTTCTTGTACTACAAATTCTCTGTTTTTGCCTACTAGCTAGCTACATGTTTTTGCTTACATATGCCCGCTTAATTAAGACATGCAAACGTGTGTGCATGCAGATTTCACTGGATCTTGTGTATCATTAAAGTTGACGCCGGAACAGTTGAAATACTGGACTCACTACTCAAAGCAAATAGTGACTATAATATCTTGTTTGGGATAGTCAACAGGTAATTTCAATCATTATTAACTATATATCTCGGCCTATTTAGTTCATCATTTCATGATATGAACTATTTAATAACCCCTTTATTCATTTTCTTTGTCGGCGGGCAGGGCTTGGGCAAGGTTCATCAGCGTCACGGAAGGCGAATGGAAACGACAGCTGAAATGGTTTCGACCCAAGGTAAGTAATTAAGTAGTACTAGCTAGCTAGCTAGCTGCCATCTCTTTAATTATCATGCTTGATTAATTATTATCTGATCAAATTAAATTCCATTCTCGTAATAAAGTCCTTGAAGCAGGCGCAGGGGACTGATCTGTGTGCATTCTGCGTTTGCAAGAACATTCGCATGATGGCGTCCGAAAGGAGCAGATCTCAAAGACAGGAATGGGTACGCTTGTCAGAACACTATTCACAATTTTTACACCATTATCGATATCTAGTCACACAACTAATACACATGCATATTGATCTCCTTCTTAACAGTTCACAGAGGTGCGGGACAAGCTCCTAGAAACGGAGCGCATAGAAGCACTTCAAGAGGAAATAGCGGGATTTTTGCTCGACCAGGTCATAAATCCGAAGGGAGAATACTATTACCCGCTACCGCCCCCATCGACCAGGTCATGAACCACTTCCAATTGTCATCGTGCTCCGAAGGCACCAATTAGGCTAATGCCACTGGCTCCGAAGGCAACATGCATATGTAGGAGAAATTGTATATAGCTATACATGTGTGTATGTGTGAATTAATATAGTGGTATGTGAGACATTGATGATATATATATGATTGGTTCTACTAGAAATTCTATTTATATATATATATATGCATAACGTGTACAATGTGTAGTATCGTAAAATACCAGCAAACGAAAAAGAATTAAAATGGAAAACACAAAATTAAATGAAAAAGAAATCATAAAACCAAAAATCCCCCAAACATTTTAGTACCGGTTACCAACCGGTACTAAAGGGCTCCCGACCCCCGGAGCTGGCTCGTGCCACGTGGTTGCCCTTTAGCACCGGTTCGTGCTGAACCGGTACTAAAGGGGGGGCCTTTAGTGACCATACTTTAGTGCCGGTTATGGAACCGGCACTAAAGGGCCTTACGAACCGGTGCTATTGCCCAGTTCTGCACTAGTGACAATTCATCGGATCTCGACAAACACACCGCAAAACAAGATTACATCGAATAGATCTCCAAGAAGATCGAGGAGAAATTTGTATTGAGATCCAAAGAGAGAGAGAGAAAAGAATCCATCTAGCTACTAGCTATGGACCTGAAGGTCTGAAGTAAACTACTCACACATCATCGGAGAGGTCATGGAGTTGATGTAGAGGCCCTCCGTGATCAATGCCCCTTCCGGCGGAGCTCCGAAAAAGGCCCCAAGATGGGATCTATTGGGTACAGAAGGTTGCGGCGGTGGAATTAGGTTTTCGTGGTGCTCCTGGATGTTTGCGGGGTACGTGGACTTATATAGGAGAAAGAAGTAGGTCGGTGGAGCAACGAGGGGCCCACGAGGGTGGAGGGCGTGCCCAGGTGGGTAGGCGCGCCCCCTGCCTCATGGCCTCCTTGATTGTTTCTTGATGCCCACTCCAAGTCTTCTGGATCATGTTTGTTGAGTAAATCACGTTCCCGAAGGTTTCATTCCGTTTGGACTTCGTTTGATATTCCTTTTCTGCGAAACACTGAAATAGGCAAAAAAACAGCAATTTGGCTGGGCCTCCGGTTAATAGGTTAGTCCCAAAAATGGTATAAAAGTGTAAAATAAAGCCCATTAACATCCAAAACAGATAATATAATAGCATGGATCAATCAAAAATTATATATACGTTGCAGACGTATCACAACGCCCCTCGTGGAGAGTCAAACACGCAGTCCACCTTCCAGGGCCGCCGCCCCGGCATCCCAAATCTCACTGCTCCCAACCCACGCCCAGCCCTTGGTCATCGTCCACCGGAGAAACGAGACGAAAGGAAGCTTCTTTTCGCCCTGGACGACCCCATACTGCTCCTCGTGCCACCTCTGTCGACCACGACCCACAACCATGGACCCAAGACCTCAAATCCGCGTGGCAGGCCAGATCTGGCAGGTCCCGGCCAGCCCACCCCTTGGCTGGGACAAGGCAGCCGTCGCACCGGCGCCAGTCACAAGGCAGAGGAGCACAGCGCCCCGCAGGGACGCTCCCTGCAGCCGGCGGCGCACCACAGGGCAGGGGAGGATGATGAGGCTCGAGATCTAAGCACTTCGCGGCCAACGCCGGCCAGCCGCGCCTCCGCCACCACATGTATGCCGGTTGCCGTAGCCCTCCACGCCAACACAACAGTTGTTGCAGCGTAGCCGCGCCCCACGCAGCGTGGCGCCTCCGCCCGCCGATGCCATCCCGCACTGACCACCACCACATGGAGGAGAGAGAAGGCCCCGCCGCCGCCCACGCCAGGGGGGCTTTGCCCACCAGCGAGATCTGGCGGCGGCAAGGGAGGAGGGGGGGGAAGGGAGGGCCTAGGGCTGGTGGCGGCGCGGGTTGCCCCCCAGTCGCACACGGGGTGACACGGGGGGGGGGGGGGGAAGGGGGGGGGGGGGGGGATGGGGAACTCCCTTGCGATGGGTCGAGTCTTGACAGTAATCTTGGAGACCGGATTTTCTCCCATGCACGGGAGGTCCCATGCATGGTCCTCTGTACAATACCACATATACTCAGTCATACACCTAAGAATTGTCCTAGAGCATTAATGATTATCCTAAAGCATTAATGATGGAATAGTGATACATGGCCCTGTAATGCAAAAGTTATCCCCTGTGCGTAATTAACCATCCATACAAAAGCCAACATTTTATTTTCTTGTGATATATTCTTTCGTTGATAATCTTTTGAATAAAAATCTCATTTTAAAATCTTCTTATATATTTGAATTCTTGACAACGTGGCCTTTAAAACAAGATCAATCTTGAATATATTTTAAGAGTTGAAATTTCATGAGCATATTTCACTCATTTCAAAATACTAGTTTGACTCATTAAAAAAACACATTTCATTCATTCAAAAATCTCGCTTATTTCAAAATGTTGAGTTTACACAATACAAACACCGCTTTTACTATTTCAAAAAGAAAAATTAATTTCACCTAATTTAGAATAATAATTTGACTAATTTCAAGAAAATAATTTGACTCACTTTTTTGTGCTACACACACTAAAAAATCATTTCAGCCATGTATCTAGTGAAAAGTGTATCGAAACATTAGAATTTTAACATGTTCGGAATGTATCCAAGGTTGATCTTATTCTAAAGGTCTTGATGTGAGGAGTTGAAATATATAAAAATTCAAAAAAATGGTTTTTGGTTTTAAAGATATGAACCATCTAAACTGTGATAAGGGAAGTAAAAGTGATGGATTTTAAGATGAAGAGGGGAGAGATATTGTCAGACATGCATGTGTCATAGTAAGAGCATCTCCAACAGCCACGCCAAACAAGCGTCGCGCCGCAAAATTGCCATTTTAACACGCGCGCAATCGGTAGAGTGGCTCCAGCGGACGCGCAAAAACCGCGCAAACGACATATCTAGTTCAGCGCGCGGGCCGAAACTCCATTGCGCGCCGCTTATTTGCCGCGCCCGCTCCCGCGCGCTCTCTCGCAACTCGACTCCCCCATCCAACCGTGGCGCCGCCGCCGCCCGCGCCACCCGGCCACCGTTCCGGCGCTTTCCGGGCCTATCCCCGCACCGCGGCGGCTTCCTCCGCCCCCCTCTAGCCACCGCCGCCCCTCGCGCGCGTCCATCCTCCGACAAACAGCGCTCGCAAGGTGTTCGACAAAATGCCTACAAGGTATGTATTGCTCAAACTTCATGAATTTGGTGCATGTTGATTGTAGTTTTTATAGCATAGTATTGAACATCGTAGATGATTTCGTCGTATGATTCTTCCGAATAAGATTTTGATATGGAAGAGGAGGAGGATCTTGCAATGATCCTAGCTATGCACATCAATAAAAAACCGAAGCACGATGGTTCGGTTATGGGTCGGCAGAAAATTTGGAGGGATAGGATCGATGCCCACAACAGATTGATCAGGCATTATTTTACGGAGAATCCCACATACCCTGAGTCATATTTTCGTCGTCGGTTTAGGATGAGCACCAAGTTGTTCAGGCGCATTGCAGAGAAACTAGCGAGCCATGGCCGATTTTTTCAACAAAGGAGGAATGCCACCGGAGAGCTTGGGCATAGCACCTTTCAGAAGGTGACAGTCGCTTTGCGTATGTTGGCATACGGTGTCCCAGCTGATCTAGTTGATGATCACTTGGCTGTGGGTGAGAGCCAAGCCATCATGTGTGTCAAGCGCTTCGCAGTCGGAATTGTGCAAGTGTTTAGCCAGGAGTATTTGAGATCTCCCGATGCTGAAGACGCCACAAGGCTATTGGAGATGAACAAAGCTCGCGGCTTCCGTGGTATGCTTGGGTCAATAGATTGCATACATTGGACTTGGAAGAATTGTCCAAAGGCATGGCATGGGCAATTCCACGGCCAAAAAAAGGGTTCCACAATAATCCTTGAAGCGGTGGCCGATCAAGAGACTTGGATTTGGCACGCATTCTTTGGAATGCCTGGATCTTTGAATGACATCAATGTTGTCAACCGGTGACCACTGATGAATAAGATTGCAAATGGTGATTTGCCACCGGTGCAGTTTGTAGCAAATGGTCGTACATACAACTATGGCTATTATCTAGCGGATGACATCTATCCAAAATGGCAAACCTTTGTGAAGCCGTTGAAAAAGCCGGAAGGTAAGAAAAATCTTGATTTCCACAATGCTCAAGCGGCGGCTAGAAAAGATGTGGAGAGAGTTTTGGGGATTTTGCAAGCCCAATTTGCTATTGTGAGAGGACCGGCTAGATTTTGGGATAAAAAATGCTTTGGTACATCATGCACGCTTGTGTGATCATGCGCAACATGATCATCGAGAATGAGTGTGACCAAGATGTAGACTAGACTCAGTATGAGCTGTTGGGACATCCCGTTCGAGTGCGACGGATGGCTGAAAGGGTGGCGCGTTTTGTTGCCTCCTATCATGCCATTCGATGTCCCGCAGCGCATGATGATCTTCAGAAGGATCTCATTGAGGGCTTGTTCGGTTAATCCCTTCCACAAGGGGATTGGAGAGGATTGGAGGGGATTGCGGTGGATTTTGACTTGTAGGGATTTAATCCCTCTCAATCCCCTCCAAACCCCTTCAAATCTAAAGGAACCGAACAAGGCCTGAGGAGTCATGGGCATGAAATGGACGACAAAGAGCATCATGATTTGTGCGTTCGATATTGTATTATTAAACTATTTGTTGTGTTTTATTGCACTATTTGTTGTATTGAACGATAAACTGTTTGTTTGAGTTGTAATAACGAAATTGAACTATTTATTATTGATTTATTTTGTTTGTGTTTGATCTTTTTGCTTCTGTTTTATAATGCATATGTTGTTTGTGCAAGAGTCGCGCGTGCTGCATTTTTGCGCGCTGTTGAAGCTGCGCGCGTGCTGCATTTTAGCGCGGCCCGGCGCGCCAAACCAGACGATGGACGCCGGGCAAATAGTTTTTAGCGTGCGACGCGTTCGGCGGCTGTTGGAGATGCTCTAACTGGTTGTGCACATGAAGAGAGAGAAAAAAAGGACACATGCATGGTATAAAGTGGATTGATAACTGACGTGGTGATACAAGGCTATTATTGCGAACGGTAGATACCACGAGGAAGGTTAACTTGCATGCACGGATCTCCAGCAGAACAAACGACGCATGCATGCACCAGACCTCCCGTGCATAGGAAAATAGCTTTTCTTGTATCTTCGGACATTTTTGTAGGGGAAAGTTTTGTTTTTGCCATTTTAGATTTTACCAATTTTCCTTATGCCACTCTAGATTTTCACATTTCACTTTTGCCACTCTTAACTTTTGACAATTATCACAATTGTCATTCCGTGGCAAAAGCAGAATAATTTTATTTCATTTTTGCCACTCTTAGCTTTTGAAGTGTATCACAATTGTCACTCCGAAATTTTTGCTTTTGCCACCGGAATGGCAATTCAGATAATTGTCAAAAACTAAGAGTGGCAAAAGTGAAATGTCAAAATCTAGAGTGGCATAAGGAAAATTGGCAAAATCTAGAGTGGTAAAAACAAAATTTTCCCTTTTTGTAGCACTCGAGTTGTTCATGGAAGAATTTAAAAAGAGTTACACCACTGAGTCAGGGATCGAGTTACCTGGAAAATTTTCGGCTTATTGTCAACTAACTTTGTTTACCTTGCCCTACCCCAGAACCGGAATGGAGTCTAAAATTTTGTTTCGTTGTTAATTTTAAGCCTGGCTAAAACAACCTGATCCGCTCCGATGGCATGCCCAGGAAATCCGCATGGCCAGGTACAGACAGGCCTAGAACAGATTTAATTACGTTGGCCGCGCAAGGGGGGTGGAACGTTCGATGAACACGGCGTCCTTTCGAGTTAGTCAGCACGTGTTGACGTAGCCGTAGGCTCCTAGCTCAAGGGTTTATATATGCAGCGGCACGAGCACAGCATGGCTCATCATCCATTCCCATCGACACATTTTCGTCCCACAGCCGGTGGCCTAGCTCAAGGGTTTATATAATGCTTTTAAAAAAAGAGTGAGTATATAAAACATGCCAGTTGTTAGCTCAAAAAACAAAGAGTGAGTATATAAAACATGCTAGTTGCAAATCAACCTGTAGTTGGATGGTTAAAGAGAATGTGGTATCCTCAGCCCACTAGGGTTCAAATCCTGGTGCTCACATTTATTTCTGGAATTATTTCAGGATTTCCGGTGATGCGCATTCAGTAAGAGAAGACGTTTTCATCGACGACGAGGTGCCTACGGTAACTTCATAAATTTCAATATGATATGCCGGCTCAGTCTTTTGGAGGTGTTCATAGAGGTAAGGTGTGCGTACGTGCGTTCATAGGGGTGAGTGTATGCGCGTATATATGAGGATGATATGCAACATCTCATCATCCTGGCGTTGACCAGTTCCTAGTAGCTCTTTCCTGCCACCTCAACTCGCATACTCCAGAAGTCTAGCTCCACGCCCTTTGCACATAGGAGTAAGCGTGTGTGTTGCAAACAAGGAACGTGTGTGTTGCAACTGATCAGTCGTATCCGACTAGTGTAATACACTCCATTGCAACTAATCAATCAAGTTGGTCCGACCTCTAATATTAACTTTGGTTTCGCTGACCAGGCGACAATGGCGGCTACATCTCTATATGCAACATCTCATCCCCAATTTCAGAATTTTGTTTTAAAGATACTTCAGAAATGGACTTTTCGTGACCAAAGCCGACTAGGGGTAATGGTAGCTTATGGGGGGCCAAGTCAGCCTTCATCAAAAGTTCAAAAAATGAGCAAGTCAACTCGATATTTTTTGGGTGAGGAAGTGGATTTTCTCTACTTTCTGTTTTGCACAGATGAGTTTTTTTTACGCTGATAAGTGGACTTTCTATTTTATACTAAACTAATAAGTGGACTTTCTGTTTTATACATTGGGAACACTGGGTGGTCTTTTAATACATGAGACATGTTGATTAAGGAGAAACGATATTTCAAATTGTTTGTATGAGTAGGGAATAAGAGATTGTGTATTTTATAAGGAAAATTCAAATTTATGAATAAATTGTCTTGTATTAAGTTTAATATAGTGTGTTAATCCAAATAGACGCGTGTTGCACGTGCACACTTTAGGCCTTTTTTGGTTCATAGGATAGGATTATCGTAGGAATAGGAATTTTGTAGGAAATGAGATGACATATATCTCAAATCCTATGAGTAGGAATAGGAAACAAGATGTCATTTGGTTGACACCAAGGAAATTTTTTCATTAAGTCTAGGCTCATTTTTATTTCCCTATAAAATGTGAAGGGATAGGAACCAATCTTATGTACGAATAGGAATCCATTCTTATGAACCAAAGGGCTCTAAAGGAAAAAAAATCCTATAAAAATCTTTCCTCTAGAATTCCTATAAAATTTTTCTAAACCAAAGGAGGCCTAAGTTTAAATAGACGTGTGTTGCACATGCACACTTACTAGTCTAACAAAAAGTAAACGGGGCTTCCTCCGCTGACGCAATGTGTGAAAGCTGGCCAGCTATAGCGACCTCAGACGCAAAGTATGACCTTAATTATAGGTGTCTTCGTATGAACGTACAGCTAAGCATAGGAAACTAGGAAAGTCAGCTCGGTTAGCTGCAGCTGCAGAAGCAAGTGTGGGCGTTTGCACGTGACTCGTTGGCCAGTGACATTAGTCAATTACTCCGTCCACACATCGATCGTTTTTTGGTCAAATTATACATATTCATATAGCACAATTTTTTTTAACATAAGTACATACACAAACGCTCATATACACGCGTATACACTCATCCCTATGAACACACACACGTATACTCTACCCCTATGAGCATCTTCGAAAGACTGAACCGGCATATCATCTTGAAATTTATGAAGTCACCGTAGGCACCTCGTCGTCGACGGGAACGTCTCCTTCCACTGAATGCGCATTGCCGAAAATCCTGAAATAAATCCAGAAATAAATGCGAGCACCAGGATTTGAACTCTGGTGGGTTGGGGATACCACAGTCTCTCTAACCATCCAACTACTGGTTGGTTCACTCATATAGTATTCCCTTCGGTCCTTTTTACTCTGCATATTAGGTTTGTCCGAAGTCAATCTCATTCAACTTTGATTAAATTTATATAAAAAATTATAGAAATTCACATAACAACACCAATATCATTAGATTCATCTTGGAATATATTTTCATATTATATTTATTAGATATTATAGATGCTAATAATTTCTAATATAAATTTGGTCAAACTTAGCAAAGTTTGACTTTCGCCAAATTCAATGTGCAGAGTAACAAGGACCGGAGGGAGTACATGTTATAAAGCGAGTTGGCGCATGTAATACCAGTTTCCTAAGACCAACGCATTTGGTCCGTCCTGTCCGTTTGGATTCAGACGGACAAATGCAACGGCCCAATGCGCGACCGCGGACGTTGCATGTCACAAATTTGGAACCAATTTGCTTCTAGACAGACACTGGACAAAAGCACGTGTCTTCTAAATGTCCACCCTCGGGTCTGCGTGTCAGCCAACCAACCACCTCCCACCGGCCCCATTTAATCCAAACGCGTGGAAGGTGCCCGCATGTTAGCCACCGAGTCGTCCCACGTAGGTCCTTTTTAATGCCTAGCCCGTGCGCATGGACCAGCCAATCCACTTTCATCCGCTTCCACATACTTCCCTGCCCCCACGCGCCCAACATCCATAGCCTGCACGCCAGTCGTCGGCTAGCGCCACAATGCTGTGGAAGTGGATCTCGACGAGGTCTAGGAAGCACGACCATGAGGTCGGGTCATCGTCTGGCTCGTCGGGGCCAAGGAGGAGCGCCGCCAGCTTCGCCATCTCGTTGCCCGCTGTGCTACGACAACACGTCTATGTCAGCATGAAGATGTGCTACCGCTATTGGGATGAGCCCCCCTCGCTGTCGTGGCTCGACGTGCACCCGCAGACGGGTGTAACCACAACTCAGAGTGGGTGCCCGTGCTTGGCGTCCCGGCCAGCTGCCGCGCGTGGCTTTTGAAGATCAACCGCCGGGAAGCCCAGCTACCTCCGGATCTCCTCCACAACGTCACGTACACCGTCTACTCACCCCTTTGGGACAAGTGGTTCTGGGATGAGCATGACCTGTGACGGCGGTCGTCTCTTCGCTGCTCGCTCACGTGCCCCCCGGCCATGAGTGCGCGCTCCCAACCCGTGCGCGTGTGTGCGCGTGTTCCCAGCCCCCCCTCCCCCCGCGCGTGCGCATGTGTGGGTGCACGTGTGTGAACCCGCAACTTCCCCATCACCATCGCCAGAACAGGCCGAAGAGATGGATGAGTCGTACATGAAGGTGTTGGAGGACTCGAGGCTCAATGAGTTCAAGGAGTGTGAGGGCCTGGCGGTGCAGCTCGTGTTGTTGGCCGCCTGCGATGTTGCCATCCCCGAGCGAGAGGATGGGGTGGTGATGGAGGAGGAGAAGGTGAACGAGGAGCCAGCCTGGAACCTGGCGCTGGTGGGACCGTCCTAGTCGTGGACGTCGATGGTGTCCTGCACGACGGAGTCTGTTCCGTCCATCGACGTCGATGGTGATGGATGGAGGAGGAGGAGGTGAACGAGGAGCCGACCTAGAACCCAGCGCTGGTGGGACCGTATTAGTCGTGGACGTCAATGATGGCCTGCACGACGGAGTTTGTTTCGGCCCTGCCCGCGTGGGTGGGCATGTTGCCGTCATATGCGCAGCGTTAGCCATCGCCAGAGTCGCAGCAGGCGCCGCCCGCCCACCTGTGCATTATACACTTAGTTAAGTAGTATAAATAAATTGAATTTGAAACAAATATATATAACTTTTAATTAATTGCTCCCTCGAAAAAACCTTTAGTTAATTTGGAGTAGATGAAGTAGCCATGTAAAACTCACAGTCAGTCAGCTCATGATTCACCCACTGCTTATTTCTAGCCTAGACTACAATCGGCAAGTGGCGTTTGGCATTGTCAGAATACCCACAATGGGAGTAATATAGATGGTGACATCACGCATATCTAGATAAAATAGATGTACGGCAAGTAACTAATGAAGAAACATAGGCATGTTGTAACTAGCTAGTTACTAGTAGTATGAGGAACATCACATATATCAAGACAAGATGAGTCTACAATCTAATAAATGAAGTGTTGCATGACACCACACATATGTTACTCTCCACTATAAAGGTAGTAACATAGACTAATAGCATATGCAAGGGACGTGGATGTTTGGTCTATGGGTACTCCCTCCGGTCCTTTTTACTCTGCATATTAGAATTCTCTGAAGTCAAACTTCACAAAGTTTGACTGTATTTATATGAAAAAATATCAACATCTGCCATGCTAAAGTTATACAATATGAAACTTAAAGTCATGACACATCTATTGGTATTGATTTCAGATTGTGAATGTTGGTACTTTTTTCTATAAAGTTGGTCAAACTTTACGAGGCTTGACTTCAGTCAAATCTTCTATGCGAACTAAAAAGGATCGGAGGGAGTACATATGTACCCTATATGATTTTTTTAGTAATTCAACAAGCTTGTCCCAAGCTTGAAATAAAATTGACCTTCCATTGTACTCCCTTCGTCCGAAAA
>NW_024117927.1:0-10708 GCF_003073215.2 Triticum urartu | reverse complement strand
TAATGCACAGGTAAAACTCAAATAAGAGATCTAACCAGAAAGTTCAACTTAAGAACTCCGGTTGGCAAAAAGAATCAAATCGAACGAAGCAACGAAAAACAAACGGCAAAAGAAACAAGCTTCATTTACTATTCTAGATCTAGGGAAATTTTTACAGTGGCAAAAACTTGTTTGAGTTGGTTAAACGAAAAGCGGGTTTCAAGAAGAAACTCCAGGCGCTTGAATCGCCCGATTCCGATAAACGAGCGAAAAGTTAGACTAAAACGAAAATCGGATCAGGAATCGCGATCAAAAAAATCGCGATTTAATCTGAGAAAAAGAAAAACGATGAACAGATTAACAAACGAACGTTCGTTATCTAGGCCTAAACGAAGAATGCGTTCGTTAAAACGAACGAACGGGCGAACACTCACTAATTAAATAAACCGGAAAAACCGATCTATTAAAAAAACGAAACTAAAAAATGGAACAAACCGACGGAAAACCGATTGGTTTTCTAAAAAAACCGGCGGTGAGAAAAACTACCTCCGGCGGCGGCGGATCCGGCGGTCCGGCGAGGTGTATTATTGGACATACGGAATTATTACAACAAATAAGCGTAGAAATGATGCTAATCTCAGAAATTCTTCTTTTTATCACACAAATGCATGAATCACATTTGAACTTAAATTTTTGTGTCACAATACATGTCAATTGTGTAACCCACTAAGGAGTCCAAACATACTTGGTTGTGCTCTAGTGGCAGAAACACCACTAGACAAGGGAGTACTACTCACTATGTTCTTGCTAGACCAGGTTCGAAAGAAAATTGGTATGGAATAAATTATCTCCCGTCGACAGGGGCTAGAAACCATCAGGGGTGGCAGGAAAAACAGTCAAGAACGCCTCACTTCAGGCATAATGACAACAGTAATACTCATTGACGATCACAACCGGAAGTTTACAGGGAACACCTTCACAGAAACTCCGCCGGGCATTCTCGCCCGTGTATAATTGTTGCAGTGTCTTGCTACAATTCCATAAGATCTTTGAAGGTAGCAATCGAGAGGAATAGACTTACGGCAACAAATTACAAGATAGCTCAAATAAGCCAATGACATCCAAAACAATGATCTCAAGCTCAATATTCATGTCCAGTATTAATAAGGCTGGAACTTTACAATAAGCCCAAAATGCACTTCGCTAGTATTGCGGGGGATCAGGATCGCAAGACTGCAGGCCGCCCACTATGTCCTTGGCGGAGTGAAAACCCTTCTCATGGAGAAGCCGAACATCGCTATGTGAGTCATTGCCTCTTCTGCCTCTTCTATAGACGACGTACAAGGATGCTTACCCGAGGCGGCGGAGGAATCCACGGTTTCCTTCATTGTGCTCTCGAGCATAGGCCATAGGCAGCTTCTCCTCAAGAATGGAGAGCGGTATGTTCAGACTCTGAACATACCACTTACTAGAAGCAAAGGCGCGCGCGTTGCCGCGTCATTTTTGTCCTTTGTCATTGTATATAAAGTTCCTTCTCTTTGCTATATCTATTGCATTATTCATCTTCTAAGAAATCCTATAGGTCAATGACATAAAAACACATTGAAGAGTGTACCAATAACTTTCTTTTCTAAGAAAAATATGTCTATCATAAACCGTAATTCGTATTAGAGGTGGCAAAGTAACTTATACAACTTGAAGAGCATAGCTAAACATGATAAAGTGATAAGAAGACACCCCAATAGCTTTAGAGCGAAGAAACTTGCAACATCGCATGTACAACAGGAGCATCATCAACGATGGACATCACAAACACTCGACCGCTCAAAAAATGATTCTAAACATAGAAGGTACGGTGTACAATGCACATAGAAACCAATAGTCTCTCTGTAGAGAAAATAAACACCTCAAAGTCCTAACAAAGCACATTAGCATATGTGCTATCAAAGCCAAATATATTAATATGGGAGTTTTTAATGGCAAAAAACGTAATGGCAAATAAAAAAACTACATCACGAAAAGGTTTGCACGTAGTTGGTAATGTTCATGGCCCTGGTCAGCTATAATGCCGGCCTATAATATTCCTCCATCACCTGCTACTCTTCCTCAGTGGCAGCCAAACCCTCCTCCTCACGCAATATCAGCTCATCGTTATAAGAACCCTCTAGATACGATCATCATCCGAGAGGCACCAATGGAAGTGGTGAACCCCTCCGTGATGGTGTCTAGGTTGGATCTGGTGGTTCTGGACTCTGCGGTAGCTGGATGAATATTTTGTCAACTCCCCTAGGGTTCTAGAATTTTTGGGGTATTTGTAGAGCAAAGAGGCGGTCCGGGGGCACCCGAGGTGGGCACAACCCACCAGGGCGCGCCTGGGCCTGGACTCCCCCCAGGTGCAACCAGGGCCCAACATCTTCCTTCTGGTCCATAAAAAATCTCCGTAAAGTTTTGTGGCATTTGGACTCCGTTTGATATTGATTTTCTGCAATGTAAAAAACATGGAAAAAACAGCAACTGGCACTTGGCACTATGTCAATAGGTTAGTACCAAAAATGATATAAAATGACTATAAAATGATTATAAAACATCCAAGATTGATAATAGAATAGCATGGAACAATCAAAAATTATAGATACATTGGAGACATATCACCTCTGTCAGCTCGTCCTTCTCTCTGTCGGTAATGAACGTCCCTTCCTGCGCTGCCTTGATTGCAGCCTGAAGCTTCTTGATGGGTATTCTAAGTTGCTCGTCCGTCCAATGATACTCCCCTGTTTCTGGGTCCAAAGTTCCCCCACCCCCGAAGAACCAAGTCCTTGAACGATCTGGCCAGTACAATGTCGCTGGTTGGACCCCTTTAGCAAGCAGGTCTTGCTCAGCTTTGTCCCGCAACGCCCGGGCTTTGTAGTAGCCACCTGACCCCGTGTGATGGTGATACAGCTTCTTTGTAGCATTTAGCTTGTTTGTCAGTGACCTTTTCTTACCCTTCTCCGATTTCTTGTAGGCCACAAATGCGGGCCAGTGATCTCTTATCTTCTCATATCGACCGATGAATTTTGGAGTCTTTCCTTTGCCGACGAACTTTGAGTTCAACTCTTTCTTCCAGTTCCTGAATAGTTCTGCCATCTTTTTAAGAGCAAACGCCTTGACCTTTCGCTCTATAACTGGGTTATTCAACTCCTCCTCTGGTGGTAGGCTGAAATTTATCATCAGCGAGGTCCAAAGATCATCTTTCTGTCTATCCTGGACATAAGAAGCTTCAGGGTCCTTTGGCTTATTCCATTCTTGGACGCTGATCGGGACGCTGTCCCTAACAACAACTCCACACTGATGTACAAATGCATCCTTGGTCCGCTTGGGAGCAATCGGTTGGCCATATTTCGTGATTTCTGTGATCGTGAACCTTTCATCCTAGCGCAACCTTTTCTTCGGGCCTCATCTCCTTACGGAAGTTTGGCTCGATCCGGAGGGCTGAAAGAAGAAAGAAGCGTTAATATATGTACATACCAAAACAATTAATGCATCAAGTCATCACATGCTTAATATATATATATATATATATACATATTTATATATACCTCGCTGAACTTTGCAACAACTCCCTCCTATGTACGGTCACCGGAGCTGTCATCATGATCTCTTCCTCCGCCATTCAGTCACCGGAGTCGTCATGATCTCCTTCCTCCTCCATTGTTGGATCACCGAAGCTGTCATCCTCTCCTTCCTGACCATCGGTGTCGTTGAGAAATGACAAGGGATCACCTCCAGTGAGGATTATATCCCCCAACAACTATTCTTGTTCTAAGTCTCTTTCCATAGTTTCTACAAATATTACAACATGGCAATATACAAACATGAGAGATAGATTAATCAGTGACAAACATAGACCTAGCTAATCACAACAAGGAATCATATGCATATATGAGCAATGGATTAGTTGCGGACTGCCTCTCTCATGCATGTCCGACGTCCCCCCTCATGTCGAAGTTATTGGGGATATACTTTCAGGAGAGGACATTTTGCAAAAAATATTCTATGAGGGTGTAGGAGATCGACAACGCTCTTTCTTCTAGGGTCTGGGTGGCCTTGAGAGTTTGTCGGGTAGGGACGGGAGGGGGTAGAAGATTGACAACGCTCTTTCTTCTAGGGTTTAGGTGGCCTCCAGAGTTTGTTGGGTAGGGGCACGCGGGAGGGGGTAGGAGATCGACAATGCTCTTTCTTCTAGGGTTTGGGTGGCACGGTACGCACTATTAAAGTTGAACATTTTAACTTAGTAAATTTCTATGAACAATGATGGACGGTACGCACTATGTCCACATACTATGGTTTGGGTTGGATGCATGTGATCGTAACTCCAGTTCCAGTTGAAAGATTGCCTCGGAAAGGACTCCGCAACTTGAGCACAAGAGCTCCGATCGAGACGATTCCAGATCCATTGGAAAGCTCTCGGGGAGCCGATGCCAACGTGATGATATGGGGGTGCTCTCGTGGCCTTGTTGGCATCTCTAGAGCCGCTCTAAAATGCTAACGAGTGTTGCCCTCCTTAAAATGCGAAATTTTCACTACGATGACGAGTGTCTCAAAACGGAGCCAAGGGTCTAAAATCGGTGTATGCACGATAGAAAATCTGAAAAAAAAACATAGAAAACATCTAAAAAATTCTAAAAAAAATAAATCAATGATCCCTCGTACATACATACATACATACAAAAAAATACATCTAAAAAATACATATATGATCCCTCATACATACATACATCTAAAAAAATTCTATGAACATCTGAAAAATTCTATGAAACAAAAATACTACCTCATAGATACATACATCCAAAAAATAAATTATGAACAAAAAATAGCATATAAGAACAAAAAAAGTAATGGACGGCGGTAGCGGCGGGGAGGGCAGGGGCGCGGGGGATGGGGCGGTGCTCACTAGGGGCGGTCGATACGTCACCAATGTATCTATAATTTTTGATTGTTCCATGTTGTTTTATTATCAATTTTGGATGTTTTATAATCATTTTATAGTCATTTTATATCAATTTTTGGTACTAACCTATTGACATAGTCCCAAGTGCCAGTTGCTGTTTTTCCATGTTTTTACATCGTAGGAAATCAATATCAAACAGAGTCCAGATGCCACGAAACTTCACGATGATTTTTTATGGGCCAAAAGGAAGCAGATGGGCCCTGGTTGCACCTGGGGGAGTCCCGAGGAGGGGACAACCCACCAGGGCGCGCTAGGAAGCCCTGGCGCGCCCTGGTGGGTTGTGCCCACCCCGGGTGCCCCCCGGACCGCCTCTTTGCTCTATAAATACCCCAAAAATACCAGAACCCTAGGGGAGTCGACGAAATATTCATCCAGCCGCCGCAGAGTCCAGAACCACCAGATCCAATCTAGACACCATCACGGAGGGGTTCACCACTTCCAGTGGTGCCTCTCCAATGATGCGTGAGTAGTTCCTTGTAGACCTTCGGGTCCGTAGTTAGTAGCTAGATGGTTTTATCTCTCCCTCGCTGGATTCTCAATACAATGGTCTCTTGGAGATCCATATGATCTAAATCTTTTGCGATGTGTTTGTTGGGATCTGATGAACTTTGAGTTTTTATGATCAGTCATATCTTTTTATATCCATGAAAGTTATTTGAGTTTCTTTGATATCTTATATGCATGATCTCTTATAGCCTCGTATTTCTTCTCCGATATTTGGGTTTTGTTTGGCCAACTTGATCTATTTATCTTGCAATGGGAAGAGGTGCCCGGTAGTGGGTTCGATCTTATGGTGCTTGATCCCAGTGATAGAAAGGGAACCGACACGTATGTATCGTTGCTACTAAGGATAAAAAGACGAGATCTATATCTACCGCCATATAGATAAACGGATCTTGTCTACATCATGTCATCGTTCTTATTGTATTACTCTATTTTTCCATTAACTTAATACACTAGATGCATGCTGGATAGCGGTCGATGTGTGGATTAATAGTAGTAGATGCAGACAAGAGTCGGTCTACTAATCTTGGACGTGATGCCTATGTAATGATCATTGTCTGGATATCGTCATAATTATTTGAAGTTCTATCAATTGCCCAACAGTAATTTGTTTACCCACCGCTTGCTATTTTTCTCGAGAGAAACCACTAGTGAAACCTACGGTCCCCGGGTCTTCTTTCTCATATATTTGCCTTGCGATCTACTTTTCCTTTGCATTTTTATTCAGATCTATTAAACCAAAAAATACAAAAATATCTTGCTGTGTTTTATCTTTATTTATTTTATTTGGTGTTCGATCTATCAATCTACTACAATTTACCTCACGTCCGCTTGCCTATCTTGAGGAGTCGTACCCTGGAAGGGATTGACAACCCCTTTAACTCGTCGGGTTGCGAGGTGTTGTTGTTTGTGTGCAGGTGTTGTTTACGTTGTGTTGCTCGGTTCTCCTACTGGTTCGATACCTTGGTTTCGTAACTGAGGGAAATACCTACTGTCGTTGTGCTACATCATCCCTCCCTCTCCGGGGAAATACGGACGTAGTTGCAGCTACCATCAAGGAGAATTTCTGGCACCGTTGCCGGGTAGGATCTTCAACATAACCAGGTTCCTAATCACAAATCTCATGTTCTTGCAATTTACATTATTCGCCATTTGCCTCTCGTTTTCCTCTCCCCCACTTCATAAAACATTTGCCGTTTTATTCGCCTCACTTTTTCGTTCTCCGTCCTCTTGCTCTCTAGTCTCGATGGCTAGCGTCCCTACTCCTCCTTTGTCACCAGATTTTTAAGTCTTGTACTTCAAGCAAAGATAAGGAAAAATTGAAAGATGCCTGGTATAGGCTCATGGAATCATATCGTATTTCCAACTTAAAGGGGGACGCCAAGGTTTTGCTTCGTAATTTTTACATAGGATTGGCTTTGCATCATAGACAACTTCTTGCTTTTGCCGCTAAAGGAAATTTTATTGGACTTGATGCCAATGCTGCCTATGAAATCTTAGAGGGAATTTTGGGAATTCCACCTCAAAAGAAGGGGTTTCATTTTACCACCGATGGAGCTCAAATGTTGGACAAAGTTGGTGATTTGCATAAACATATGGTTGAAATACAAAAATATAATGAACCCCTCAAACACCTCGATGGTAGTATCAATCGCATGAATACTCTGATTACTCTTTGCAATAAGCGATTGGGTATTTTGGATCTTAAGATGGTTTCTTTTCCGGAGAATTTAGGGAAGCGTAAGGAGCCTCCCGGGTTTGAGAAAACCCTTACAAAAGTTGGCAAAACTTTGGAGGATGACAAAACTTAGATCCTTGCTTTATGCCTAGCTAAGGGCGTAAAACTATAGCGCTTGTTGGGAGGCAACCAAATGAATAAAATTTATTTTTGCGTTTTTCTTTATGTTCTTGAATGTTAGCACACAATTATGCTACTGTTATGATTGTGTTTATTATGTTTTAATTAGTGTTTGTGCCAAGTAAAGCCTTTAGGATCTTCTTGGGCAATAGTTGTTTGATCTTGCTGAAAAAACAGAAAGTTTTGCGCTCACGAAATTAATTTTCATTTTTTACCAGAGAGAGATAAAATGACCATTCCATGTGCAGTGGATCAATATACAAATTTCTCAGGTTTTCCTAATGTTTCAAAAAAATTGGAGTTACAGAAGTATTTGAAATAGTTAGATTGCTACAGACTGTTCTGTTTTGACAGATTCTGTTTTCTTTGTGTTGTGTGCTTATTTTGATGGCTCTATGGTTTTCTTTGATGATTTTTTGCCATAGAAAAGTTGGAATACAGTAGATATAATACAATAACAAAATATGAATTGGTTTGATACAGCACTTATAGTAGTGGTTTATTATTTTTATACTAACGGATCTCACGAAGGTTTTGTTGAGTTTTGTGTGATTGAAGTTTTCAAGTTTTGGGTTATCTTACGATGGATGAAGGAAGGATGTAAGAGCCTAAGCTTGGGGATGCCCTGGCATCCCAAGCTATTATACAAGAATGAGCAACCAACTAAGATTGGCGATGCCCCCGAGTGGCATCCCTGCTTTCTTCCAACAACTATCGGTATTTTACTCGAGGCTATATTTTTATTCGTCACATGATATGTGTTTTGCTTGGAGCGTCTTGTATGATATGTGTATTTTCTTGTTTTATTTTGTGTTCTAAGTCGTCAATCCTTGCTGTACACACCTATTTGAGAGAGCCAAAATTATATCTTGACTTGTTAGAATTGCTCTCTATGCTTCACTTAAATTTTTATGAGCAATGGACTTGCTCTAGTGCTTCACTTATATCTTTTTTAGCACGGTGTGCTTTGTTATTTTTGAAGAAATTCTCTCTTGATTCTTTTAGATTTATTTGGGAGTTAGTAAAATTTTGAAGAAATTCTCTCTTGATTCACTTAAATTATTTGGAGAGAGAAAAAAAATGTTATGCTCATGATCTTCACTTATATTTGTTTGAACTTATGAAAAACAACACATGAAAATTAGTCCCAAAGTGATAGATATCCAAGAAGTATAAAGAAAGAAAGAAAATGTCATGAAGATCATTGGACAAAATAAACTTTATTCTTAGTAATAGTTTTGAGATATGATGATGTGATATGTGAGTCATCTTGATGAGTAATTATGCTTCAGTAAGAATATTGGTGTTAAGGTTTGTGATTCCCTATGCATGCACGAAAGTCAATAATCATGCAATGAAATTATATCCTACTTATGGTGCATTATTCAGTGTTAATTATGCTTAATGCTTGCTTATGGGATTATTCATTTCTTGGTTGGTCGCTTCCCAATCTTTTGCTAGCCTTCATTTTGCACCAAGTATGATCACTACTTGTGCATCCAAAATCCTTTAAACCAGATTTGCCACATGAGTCCACTATATCTACCTATATGCGGTATTCTTTTGCCGTTCTATGAAAATTTGCACATGCCATCTCTAATTTTCAAATTAAACTTCTCTTTTGTGTGTTTATTTCGCTCACGAAATGGTAACGGGTGGCTAATATTTCGATGCTAGATGTGTTATTCTCAAGATGAGTGTTTATTTACTTTTCATTGCATGAGAGTAAGGCAAAGGTATTAGGGATGCCTAGTCCCGAAATGCAAAAGTAAATGAATTTACTTTGTGTTGTCAAATAATAAACTCCTTGAAAAGTGTTGTTATGGAGGGCACCCGTGGATACGGTTAGCCATGGAAAGTGAAAGAATGGTGGAAAAAGGAATAAACTTTATTTTCTGTTAGGGAACCGCCTATGGCATATCTAGCATGGAAAGTGTTGGGAACTCTAAGTCATTTTTGTTGGTGGGATGGATACACCTCCCAAAATGTTTTTATCTCTAATTTTTCGCTTTGAGCTCTAGCGCCTCTACAAATCCCTACTTCCCTCTGCGAATGGCCTTTCTTTTACTTTATGGAATTTTTATTTTGAAATTTGAGTCTCCATCTTCTCTCATAAAAAGAACCAACTAGGAGGCAATATGATCGTGCTCAAATATTGGGTGTAGTTAATATTCGAGTGTGTTTCATGAATTGATCAATGTTTGAGCATGATGGGCTAGGGATAACTTATTTTAGCGTTGATATTTTGAAATACATGGTTGCTTGTTGATATGCTTGAGTATCTAAATTATTATGTCAAAACTAGACTATTGCTTTGAATCACATAAAAGTCCAAATGTCCATTCTATAAAGAAAATAATATGATATGACTTGATGAACAGCACTCCACATCAAAAATTCTGTTTTTATCACTTACCTACTCGAGGACGAGTAGGAGTTAAGCTTGGGGATGCTGATACGTCTCCAATGTATCTATAATTTTTGATTATTCCATGATGTTTTATTATCAACCTTAGATGTTTTATAGTCATTTTATATCATTTTTTGGTACTAACCTATTTCCATAGTGCCAAGTGTCAGTTGTTGTTTTTTTCCATGTTTTTTACATCAAGGGAAATCAATATCAAACGGAGTCCAAATGCCACAAAACTTCACGATGATTTTTTATGGGCCAAAAGGAAGCAGATGGGCGCTGGTTGCAGCTGGGGGAGTCCCGAGGAGGGGACAAGCCCCCAGGGCACGCCAGGAGGCCCTGGCGTGCCCTGGTGAGTTGTGCCCACCTCGGGTGCCACCGGGACCGCCTCTTTGATCTATAAATACCACAATATTCCAGAAACCCTAGAGGCTTCGACGAAATATTCATCCAGTCGCCGCAGAGTCCAGAACCACCAGATCCAATCTAGACACCATCTCGGATGGGGTTCACCACCTCCATTGGCGCCTCTCCGATAATGTGTGAGTAGTTATTTGTAGAACTCTGAGTATGTAGTTAGTAGCTAGATGGCTTTCTCTCTCTCGCTGAATTCTCAATACAATGGTCTCTTGGAGATCCATATGATGTAAATCTTTTGCGGTGTGTTTGTTGGGATCTGATGAACTTTGAGTTTTTATGATCAGTCATATCTTTTTATATCCATGAAAGTTATTTGAGTTTATTTGATCTCTTATATGCATGATCTCTTATAGCCTCGTATTTATTCTCTGATATTTTGGTTTTGTTTGGACAACTTGATCTATTTATCTTGCAATGGGAAGAGGTGCCCGGTAGTGGGTTCGATCTTACGGTGCTTGATCCTAGTGACAGAAAGGGAACCAACACGTATGTATCGTTGCTACTAAGGATAAAAAGACGAGATCTATATCTACCGCCATATAGA